>NC_133489.1:9867882-10090543 GCF_025370935.1 Choristoneura fumiferana
TGAACAGAACTATCCATTGCGCGAAACTCATTTCCTTCCTTTTCCCTAGTTTAATATTCCATTGTAAATACTTTCCTTTTTGATAATCTTTATTATACGTTCGTGTGCCTCTAATCTCTTTTTCATTAATTCATCGAAGCCTCAGGAGGCGCACCTACACTGGTGACCCGCATTGGACAAGAAACGCAAAATTCAAGCAAAATTCAAGTAAGAATATAAAACCTACATAATATTGAAATGTCAATGGGAAACAGCGCAGTGACAAGCGATGGCGCCGTTTTCAAAGTCGGTGTACGAGCGCCCGCCGTTTGGCCGCAAGAGCCTGCGCTTTGGTTTTCGCAGATGGAAGCGCAATTTTCTTTGTCGGGAATAACCGCTGATTCTACAAAATTCAATTATGTAATTAGTCAGTTGGAACATCAATACGCGGTTAGAGTCAAGGATATCATAAATTCTCCGCCGCCGAAACCGGTATGTCAAATTGAAACCGAGCTTATTTCAAGGATTGTCATTGTCGCAGGAAAAGAAATCGCTGCAATTATTACAAGGTGAGCAAATGGGCGATAGGAAACCATCCCAATTTTTTACGCCAGCTGCCGCATTTGGCTGGAACTTCAGTGACGGATGATTTTTTGCGCACCGTATGGTCAAGCCGGTTACCGAAAAATTTACAGACCGTAATCGCATCGCAGCCAAATTCAACGCTAGATGAACTCGCGGATTAGCTGACAAAGTGCACGATCTTGTACCACAAGAACCGCAAATTTGTGTTATAAAAAATGACAGTGACAGCAAAAATTTTCAAATTCAGATTTTCGTGGCAATGGCAAAGCAAATGGCAGAACTAACATCGGAAATTGCTTCGCTCAAAGCGCAGTTCAGTAGTAGACAACCGCACTCAAGATCGCGCTCGCGTTTTAATTCCCGCAACAAAACTCCAGTCGGACGTCAAGCGCGGTCACGGTCTGCGTCGAACCAGGAGACCCGTCCATCTGCTGGTACCATTACAGGTTTTGGAGACAACTCTACTCGCTGTACCAGGCCTTGCAGTTACCTGGGTCGGAAAAACTTCAACGGCAGCCGGAAGTAGCGGCTAACGACTGCCATACCAACCGGGCGCCTCTTCGTAATGGACCGTTCCTCGAAAGTTCTCTTCCTAGATAGACACCGGGTCGGATTTGTTGTGTATACCCGCGCACGTCACTCAGTGGAAACCGACCTAAGAGCAGCTACGAGTTAAACAGCGGCAACGCTCAGTTATATCTACCTACGCGTTTTGGTGCAACTGAAACTTGACTTGGGTTTGCGGCGAGCATTTAATTGGAATTCGTTGGTGGCAGACGTTGCTAAACCATCATTTGTTTTGATTTTTTGTCCTTCTTTAATATTATGATTGATTGCAGAGAAACAACGCATTATTAGATGGCCACACTACTCTTTCCGCTGCAGTACCAACCAAGTACATCCGAAGACATCTCGTCAAGGTGATGTCAGGGAATCTAAGTACCACGAGATCCTACGTCAGTATCCCGACATCACCCGACCTTCAGGTACACCAAAGGTACCCAAGCATAATACGTGCATCATATACGCACACTCCCTGGCCCGCCGATTGCAAGTAAGCCCGACGCCTTCTCCGGATCGCCTGAAGATCGCACAAAAGGAAGTTCGAGGATATGCTGCAGAACGGTACAGCTTGTCAGTCTGAGAGTCCATGGTCTTCTCCGCTTCATCTAGTACCAAGAAAGATGACGGCGGCGACCATGCGGCGATTACCGTGCCCTTAATGCGCGTACGATTCCAGACAAGTACCCGATCCGACATATTCAAGACTTTACGCAGCAACTCGCCGGAGTACAATATTTTCCAAGGTTGATCTTGTCAAAGCCTACAACCAGATCCAGTTTATCCGGATGACATCAGAAGACAGCCATTATCACACCTTTTGGCCTGTTTCAGTTTCCATACATGACGTTTGGTCTCCGAACGCAGCTCAAGACGTTTCAACGTTTCATGGACGAAGCGCTGCGAGGTCTGGATTCTGCTATGGATACTTGGACGATATTCTGATCTTCTCTCGAAACGCAGAAGAGCATCACCAACATCTCCATCAACTATTTCGTCGACTGTCAGAGTATGGTATCCTCATCAACACTGCAAAATGTGAGTTGGTGTAACGAACATCACCTTTCTTGGCCATGAAGTGTCCGCAGAGGGGATCCGTCCGCTGCAGTCTAAGGTACAAGCAATCAAGAACTACCCTGTACCAAGAATGTCAAGGAACTCAGACGATTCCTGGATGTTCAACTTCTACAGAAGGTTCGTACCAGGTGCATCAGCTTTGCAAGCGCCCTTGAACGTCGTACTGTCCGGTCCGAAGAAGAAGCCAACGCAAAGAGATCGAGATGACAGAAGACATGATGCATGCATTCGAGTCATGTAAGCAAGCTCTCTCTCAAGCCACTCTTCTGCTCGGTCCGCTGACAGACGTCGAGCTCGCTATCCACACTGACGCCTCAGACGTTTCCATCGGCGCAGTCTTACAGCAGCGCGCAGCACCGGAAGCCTGGAACCACTAGCATTCTTTTCAAGACCACTGAATCCTGCTCAAAAAAAGTATAGTCCGTATGACAGAGAAATGCTGGCTATATACACGCTATCAGACATTTTCGTCACATGGTCGAGGCAGACCCTTCATCATCTATACGGATCATAAACCTTTGACGTTTGCATTCACCACCGCTAGAGACAAATGCTCACCGAGACAGTTCCGATACTTAGACTTCATCTCACAGTTTAGTACGGACATACGGTACGTAGCGGGAAAAGATAACGTTGTTGCAGACGCACTCTCAAGAGTAGAAGAAATAAATGGGTCAATCAAACGAAAGCCTTGCACGCGCTCAAGATAAAGATTCCTGAACTGCAAGCGCTTCTTCAAGTTGACTCATCATCATTCATCATCGTCTTCATGAATCTCAAGGAAAATCAAATCTTTTGAAAATAATTACGAAATTTATTGCGACATCTCCACCGGTAATTCAAACCTTACCTTACTCAAGCCTTTCGTCGTGCAGCTTTCAACTCATTGCACGGTTTAGCCATCCAGGTGCAAAAGCAACTGTCAAATTGATGACGCAACGATTCGTCTGGCCCGACATACGCAGAGATTGTCGCGTTGGGCGAGAGAATGCACAGATTGCCAGAGAAACAAAATTTCACGTCATACGTCATCACCCCATATCATCATTTCATACACCATCACT
Source organism: Choristoneura fumiferana (assembly GCF_025370935.1). NCBI lineage: Eukaryota > Metazoa > Arthropoda > Insecta > Lepidoptera > Tortricidae > Choristoneura > Choristoneura fumiferana. The sequence continues at coordinate 9,871,149 of NC_133489.1, forward strand.
TCGTTTTTCACATGTCCACATGGACATAGTAGGGCCATTACATTTTCTTGTGGTTACAGATACTGCTTGACGGTCATTGATCGCTTCACCGTTGGCCTGAGGCCTACCCCTTGGCTGACATCACAGCGGAGACCTGCGCGCGAGCCTTCATCGCGGGCTGGGTCGCCCGCTTCGGCTGCCCTGTCAAAATCACCACAGACAGGGGCAGGCAGTTTGAGTCCGAGCTGTTCCACACCTTGTCATCCATCCTCGGGCAGAGCACCGGCCTACCACATCCTATCATCCGGCCGCAACGGATCATTGAGAGACTCCACCGCCAGCTCAAGTCCTCAATCATGTGCCACTCCAATACGCACTGGCTGAAGCCTTACCCTTGGTGCTGCTGGGCATCCGCAGCGCTTGGAAGGACGACTTACAAGCTTCAGCAGCAGAGCTCGTCTACGGGGAACCTTTACGCCTACCTGGCGAATTCTTTACGCCTACGAAGGGCACTACGGTCGACTACACGGACTTCGCAGCCAGACTTCGTGACCACATTGGAAAACTCAACCCAGTCCCGGCCAGTCATCACTCGAAGAAACCTTTTTACATCCCGAAAAGAGTTGAGCACGGCCGAGTACGTTTTTCTTCGACAAGGGCACGCGAAGAGATCGCTAGAGTCCCCGTACTCAGGCCCGTACAAGGTCCTCGAGAGACGTGACAAGACCTTTCGAATCATTTTAAATGGAAAGCCGAACACCGTGACCATCGATCGACTGAAGCCGGCCTTCATGACCAGCGACACTATAGATGAGGACACATCCAACAGCCATCAAGCATCAACAATACCAGAGCCTGAACCGAGCACCGTCAGAATGACGCAAGTGGACGATATGTAAGATTTCCAGATCACTATCGACCATAGCAGGCAATGGTCTCGGCGGGGGAGTAGTGTAGCGTCCAGATAAGCCATTACCCCGCTAGCCGCAGTCGGTCCACGTGTTGGCAATACTGTAAACATCTGCACACCGGCGCGTGGAACTGCGCGGCGTATTCGAGTTCATTTGAATTGCCCAGAAGGCCAGTCGAGAAGCGGAGCGACATTCCTTCCGGCGACGCGGTCCTGAACAGAACTATCCATTGCGCGAAACTCATTTCCTTCCTTTTCCCTAGTTTAATATTCCATTGTAAATACTTTCCTTTTGATAATCTTTATTATACGTTCGTGTGCCTCTAAATCTCTTTTCATTAATTCATCGAAGCCTCAGAGGCGCACCTACAAAATGTATGTATGTATAGACCACCACATCACAGCGTATCACTCCGATTATTCGGGTAGTTCTTTTGGCTGTTTCTTCGAAGAACCAATTACGTTTTTTTTCGCACTATGTGGCAAAAACAACTTTAATATTAGGGTCGATCAACTTTTTCTCGTCACTCGTTGCTGTTAGTTACGGTCTCCCGAGTTTTCTTTAATTAAATCGTAAGTTTATACGATTAAAATTTGCCAAACATTTCATTTTTGTTGGTGGTTTTAGGCCCCTTCTATATAATTGGTCATCTAATAAGCATATTGGTATGATGTGAATAACTTCTTTAATTTAAACTGTACTAGTACTTTTTGTTCCTCGCTGAGGGGACAGAATAACAACAAGAAATAGTTGATCCACCCAATAGTTCCTTCGAAGGAAAAGCCAAAGGACTATCGCGAATAATCCCCCATCACTAGTTTTGTGCAGGTACACTAATAGGTAGCTTCGTGATGCACGCGCTTGCGGGCAGCACCAGCAGCTCCCTGAACACCATCCTGGAGCGAATGGAGTGCCCGTAGATTAGGGCACTGGATGACTGTCACTGGCGCTCCAAATTACCTGTTTTAATAATGGTTAGCGATTTGTTAGACGCTTTCCTGATATATTTTTTTTCTTGTATAAAAAAATCGATCTACCTTCTTTCCTATAGACATATTTTCTGATATGTTTATTTTGTTGTAAAAATTTCCGAATGCATTCTTTCCCTATAGACATAACTTTGATATTTTTATTTTCTTGTAGAAAATTTCCGAACGCATTCTTTTCCTACAGACGTATTTTCTGATATTTTATTTTCTTGTAGAAAAAATTCCGATACGCCTTAATAACCGATCTATTATTTACTGATATAATTTTTTACGTTTAGAAAAGAGCAGTTGTCAGTTTTATTTGTTTAGCAAATTTACTTCCCTATGACAGAGTTGACGGAGCCCCACTGCGTGGGGCTCCTATTTCTGGCAGCGTGCCTTCGGGCATATAAAGCAACCTACGAACCTATTTATTTATTGAACCAACTATCTACTTTGTTTTGTTAATCGAAAGCTTTTTGACATTCTACATAGACGTTAGTATCAATTTATGACAAATAAATTATTAATTTTTACTTCGATATATATATTCATTCGACCAGTCGTGTTGTATGTATTTTGAACGTTATAGATTACGACATTATTCATTTAGGCTTTCGACATTCTAGACGTATGTGCTGTTAATGAATTTGATTTTAATGTTATGCTGTAAATTATTTGAGGTGTAGAGAAATGTTACAGAAATAAAAACACACATTTTGATGTGGTCTGTTTTATTTTGAACATAAGGATATGTACCGATAAGATGCTTTATATAAGAGATCGATAAAGTTTATTTTTGGTTAAAAAAAGCAAAAATCCAATTTAACGGTAACGAAATGAGCATCGAGACCACGAAAAAGAACATTTTGTTTATTTTAAAATCTTATAATTGTACTATTTGAATGAAAAATCTGATCATAATGAGAAAACGAATAAGCATTATTTAATTAATCAGGTATCAACAGAAATAGACAATCGATATCTATATAAAAAAAAATTAAAACTTGACCACGAAAATGACGACTTCAAATTGTCATTTTTGTAACCTTTTAAATACTATCTAGAATTACTTAATTAAAGTAAGATTAATAACTTTCAACTCACAAACCAAAACAGTTTCAATACCTTCCCCCCCCGTGCAGGTCTACGGTAAACCAGAACGAAATTATGTTACAACAAAATGCTCCTCTAAATGACGAAGTTTTCTTTAATATTTAGATATATACATTTCACACGTACATTCAGGCAAAATAATTCTTGAACCTCTCGCCAGTTAACAAAAATTGGCGACGCACTGGTCATAATCCTATACCACACCTGGAGCAAATGTTGTTGACGGTCAACCATTCTTCGCTTAAATCAATTAATCAATAACGGCATAAACGATTACACTGTAAAAGCAGAAAATTCTATAAAACAGTTCTGTATTTTTTCTACTTGTAGGGAAAATCATCTTTTTCGTGGTCTTTAATCAGTTTCTGTGCCCATAGGACCACGAAAATGATGACCACGAAATTGAAAAGCTCTTACTTTCGCGGCTCTGTAAGTAAATATCCTATAGATTTGAAGCAAATGAAATCAATATTGCATAACTTAACTGCAAATGACACAGCACCAGTAAAAACATTATATTTATTTACCCAATACTTACCAAGTCGCAACCGTAACGAAAATGACGCTCGATCTTTGACGCAAATCTAACTGAACCTTTATTACATTAATTATAGATAATAATTATGACTTGCGATAAACATTATACGTTATATTGACGCAGTCTTAGTTTCAAAGTTGCTTATAGTTAAAAAAGGATTTACAGGAGGTTTGACCTCTTTTTTTTTGTTTAAAATATACTTATAAGTGTGACCACGAAAATGATGGTGTATTTTGGAACAACGGGAAATGTAGAAAAAAATAGTCTTATCAATGTCCTAATTTTTTATGTTTGCATGCATGGTATATCATATTATGAACATTCAATCCATGTTTTAAACAGCAAGTTTTTCTATACCTGTATTTTTTACAATACTACAAAGTAATCAGGGATAATCCGAACCTGACACGTAACTGACTTTTGTGCAGAAAATTAAAGTTATTGTGGAAAAAAAGATAAAATAGAATAAAATGTATTTACCGCAAGTTTCAGTGATAATATCCTAAGCAACTTAAAAACAATAAACGATATATTTCTAATTTTATAACTGAAAATTTGAGTCTGAACACTATTGACCTCTCGATAATAAACCCCTGCTACGTAACCGTAAAATCACTTGAATAAAGTTAAGGCTTCATAAATAATAAGATCATTTATAAAGGCGTTTCGGAAATTTTATACCATATAAAATATAGATCAGTTAATAATAAGACTGGGTAAAAGGCGACTCGGTTTTTTTTCTACAAGTAGAAATATATATCAGATAATATTAAGACCGGGTAAAAAAGCGATTCGGTTTTTTTTGTACAAGTAGACATATAGATCAGTTAATAATAAGACCAGGTAAAAAAGCGATTCGGAAATTTTTCTACAAGTAGAAATATAGATCAGTAATTATTACGATCAGAGGAAAAGTCGATTGGATTTATTTATACAAGAAAAAAAAAACAGAAAATGCGTCTAACAAACATGACTTAATTTAAATTTAATTCTCTACTTGATTATGTTTTAATTTTAATTTTAATTTTATGACACTAACGTAGGTAATAAGATTATTGTTACTAACACAATATGAACTGATTGTTTGAGATAAATGATTATTATAAAGCTCTCCTCACAGATCAACAAATAAACCTTTCGCAATAAATATCCCAGTGACTTCCTTGGCGAGTATAACGATGGCTTACTGAGACAAGGTTGTACTGCGAGTATTTTTACCTATAACAAGATATGTAATTTCTAACAGATTTTTCAACGTCAGGGTGCTCGATCGCGAAAAACGTTTGACCCCGATTCTTCTCAACGTACCTACCTAACAGCTGCTGCGTGCTCTAGTTTTCCGTTTCAATTACGGGTTAGTAGGTTTACATGTCATTGTGTATATTTAGTAATGTTTACATGGGACAGTGTGACAAATTCGAGTCAAATTTAATATAAAGTAGGTACAGTAAGCTTCCAAGGCAGCTGGCTCATTACGTATACATACCTTGTGCGTCCGAATAGCAAAGATAGAGAAGAGAAATGGTTGTAATTCATAGTCAACAAAATAAAACTGCACAAGTGTGAATTAAACTTGCGTAGCGAAGGTTCCGCATTTCTCTATTGCATTATGGGAAAATTCTATGTTAATTTAAATATCAGCAACTTTTTATAGGTGTTCCTGTAATCTTTAGGTGTACCTATTTCTATAGGTAATTTTATGTATACATGTTTTTTTTATTTGGAGCTGATGTTTTTGGAGATAGGTAATTATTATTGGTAATAGTAAATTTTCGTCTATTTTCTAAAATAACTTCCAAACTATTTATCTTACTATAGGTAGGCATAAGAAATATTTATTTAAGTTTCATACAACCAACTCTTTCAATAAATGTGTCAGAAGGTAGAGTGCGTTTTTTTTTTCTAAATTACAATGAGTATCCCCCATGAGTGTCCATGTTTGGGTCACCAACTTACAAATAACAAATACGCACCAATTTTCGATTTTTCAGCAGTTTCGGAGCAAATTTGGTGTGACAGAAGGATAGTCAGACAGACACGCCATTGATCCTACAAAGAGTTTTTTTATCCCTTTCGAGATAGGGAACCCTAAGAAGAAACGTATTTTTTTTTTTCGGTAAGTTCAGTAATACGTTACAGTCAAGTGCAAAGATATCGACACCGCCAAAGTAACAAAAATATGTACTTATGTATACACAACTATGCATTTAACACTTTTAAGGCCGTGTACTCGTGTACGTATTTTTGTATCTTTGGCCGTGTTGATATATTTGCACTTGACTGTATCCTTCGACGAACCCGAGTCAGACTCGCACTTGACCGATTTTATGCATACACTTGAGTAATACCTACTTACACTTATAAAGTCCGATTTTGTAGGTCGAGCGCGGGCAGTAGGGCGACAACGACACTGCTGTACAAGTTGTTTGTATATAACGTACGTACATTACGTACCTATACCTATCTATTATTCGGCGCGAAACCGCCTCGGTCATTGCCCCCACGTCCTTCACGCTTTACACACGCACGTCATATCAGAACAAGCCCATACACATAGGTTGCTACAATCTACACAACTAGGTACAATCGATAAAGATAACGCAGTATACCTACCTACTTAGGTATATTTCAAATAGTTACTTACTTCAGTTTTGTTGGCACACCCACTACTACATTCTGGGATGTATTTAATTATTTCATATGTGATTTTATACTATGCTGATTAAACAGCCCAAAAAACAATTCACACAAGTAACAAAGATGATTGTTCCTACCTTATTGTTTCTACTATTTCTAGTGCTCCATCGTGTTTGTCCTGTAAAAGAAAAAAATGTTAAATTACAAGCTTCCAAGGAGATTATAGTAGTTCACAAAACGGGATGTTTCATTTATGTTAGTTACTTAGTTTTCCAATGATTTCTTTCATCATCCCAGCCTATATACGTCCCACTGCAGGGCACAGGCCTCCTCTCATAATGAGAGGGCTTGGGCCGCAGTTCCCGCGCGGGCCCAGTGCGGATTGATTTCTTTATGTTAATATTTTGCAACGGTTCTTATAATTCTGCAACAAAAATGGAACATGTATGACCATGGTCCATCTTAATATGTATCTGCTTCTGGAGGAAATCAACCCAATGACCTCTTACTTCATAGTCAGGGTCATTTATTTATACTACTACTGCAATAATGTTTTTTCAAGATAACTATTGAGTATCACACACAAAAGGTAACTTTGAATTATTTCTTGACAACATAGATATCTTTTCCCAGCACATAATAGTATGTACAGTCAGCAACAAAGATATGGACACAGCCAAAGTGCAAAAAATATGTATACACAACCTTAATGTTAAGGCAATAAAGTCCTGTATACATGTTTTGGCACTTCAAACGTATGTATATTTTTGTTATATTCGTTTTATTCTTTATTCGGCATATTCTAATTCTATTCGGCTAAATCACTGAATGTTTGGCAAAGTGGTACTCAAAATTTTTACTGTATTGAGCCATGTGTGAGTTGAGTGTTAAATGTGTTATTTTTATGAGGTACAGTGAGGCTTTATGTTTTTGTTGACACTGTTGGTTTATTTGCAATAACAGCAAATAAAAAAGGTGATTATTAACAAACATAAAAAAAATATATAAGTAAGATCTTTATAATAAAATATTATGTTAATATAATCGATCATGTCTTTATTGTGAGAAATTAAGCAAGTTTTTTGTTTTAATCAAGTTGAATAATATTTATTAAATTACATTAAAAAAATAAAAAATGAATCATATCATATCAGGGCCAATCAACTTTTTTACCGACACTAATCTGGCCGTGACATTTTTCAAACAATTGCAGATTTTTGTAAGTAAACATGTTTTTTCTGTAATTTAATAGATGGTGTACATGAATTCATGCCATGTAAGTTTAAGCTATTAAACCGTGAAATATCTTGTTGGAAGTACGTTTTTTTGGTAACGCCAGAGACAATTTTGGTCACCGCAGTCTGGACAACGCAGGAGACGCCCAAAGTGTCGGTAAAATAGTTGATTGGCCCGTCAGCCAGTGAAATTACTGGCACTTGAGGTATTCCATCTTAAGCCTCTAGGTTGGTAACGCATCTGCAATACCCCTGGTGTTGCAGATGTTTATGGGTGGTGGTGATCTCTTACCATCAGGAGACCCACTTGCTTGTTTGCCATCCAGTTGAATTAAAAAATATATATATTTCGTTTCTACTTAGGAATCACAAATATTCTCTTATTATTTGTCTGACATAATAAGGCTGCGGTAAAATATTTATTGTTGAATTTTTAAAAGGATAGTTTTTGTACTTGACTGTATGTAGCATGTAATTTCTGCAATGCTGAACAGTTTTTTTTTTCACTAATACAGGGTTTCGCAAAGTGGGGTACGCGAACCCCTAGGGGTTCGCCATTCGACGGTAGGGGTTCGCTTCGCGACAAGTTTTACGTAAGGGTGGCGTAATGACTGGCAGGCACTGGCGGCACACATGGCAGCGCGCGCGCGACTGATTTCATCGTTCAACAGTCAATTTTATTGTTTTCTTTGGGAGGTTAGAGGAGGGGGGGGGGGATTTAATTAGTTAAGGGGTTCGCTGTCACCTGGAAAATTTAACAGGGGTATGTGGAGCCGAAAGTTTGAGAAACCCTGCACTAATAGATAACTATTCTCCTAATGCCCAGAGTCCTTTATAAATATATAAATATATATCTATCATAAATGGCATAAAGTTTGATGTTCATAAATCAAAAATTTTACTTGGGCGTTAGGAGGCACTATTCCAAATTAACATACAAGACAAGGTTAATTTTTACCACAGGGAATGTGCAAAGTCTATTTAATAATATGTTTTTATAGTGTTATTTCACAAAACAGATAGGTACAGAAATCAATCTACATACATTGTGCGCTCGAGCAATACAATATCTCGGACGGGTTGGGATCAGTGCGAGCGCGAGTGCCATCCGCTTGAGACACGCGTCTGTGAACTTTTTTGTGCAATAATGAAAAATGCGTAATAAATTCGCAAATCACTTTAAAATATAATAATCATCCATTTCCCCTATGTCGAAATCGTCGCAAGATATTTTCTGTGACAAATTTGTGATATAACAATGACATTAGCATTAAAATATTCAGTTATTATTAACTTATATTTCCATTCTTCTTGTTTCATTCTCAACATTAAATCAAACAGCCAGATAGGAGTGCCACTACCGCAATAGTTTTTTGTGCATAAGTCATAGTTGACAACCCTAGAGCGCCGGCGGCGTAGGTATGAAAAGTGAAGTACATACATGAGATTGACTTCTTTACCTATCTGTTTTGGGGTAATGTGTACTAATATGTACAGTCAAAACCGATTATAAAGACACCAGTTATAACAACATATCCGATATAACCAAAAAAAATCTCAACACAATCTTATATACCAAGGTAACATGGGTTATAACAACCAATGGTGTCTAATGACCAAATATTGCTGTCCCTTCAATGTCTTTATAAACGGTTTTGACTGTACTTGCAAAATGCTTTTAAAATATGTGTACACACATATTTACACACACCCTTTCAGTTCACTTCAAAAAATAGATATATTATTCATTTTTGCATAAAGTTTATGATGTTATGGTAAATTATGTATTTCGGCATTTCTCCACTAATTGGAAAATCATAGTCCTTGCCTTTTTTGGAAAAACATGTTGAGATAGATGTCAAAGAAAAATGTTTGTGTTTAAAAACAATCATATTTTTTAACTTGTCTAATATTATTCCAAAAATAAAACCACCTATTTAATTACAATTTTTCAAACACCCCAAAAAACCCCTGACATGTCCACAACCCAAAATTTTAGAAGTATCAGGTAATATTAGCCATGTTTTACAATTAAGCAAGATTTCTCTATTGAACTTAAAAAAATGATTACTTACACTTGAGATAATAAAGTAGTATCTCAATTAATATGCATGTAATTTTATTAACATTGTCCCAAGACTACAAAAACAGTACACTGTTGCCTGATTCTGGTTAATATAAAAATAATTGATAAGGTTGACATTTGAACATACATTTATTAGGTATAAACAACATTGTAGTTGTGGTGCAAAACCATTTTTACTGTTCAATTCATCATAAATTGAAGAGAAAGCTGGCAGGGACTGTTAAAATTTTTTAATTAGTGGAAAAATTATTTTAATGGTATATAAACTATAACTGGGTAATCCATAAGCCCAAATCAACATTTTTTAAAGTATATTAAAATAATTTATTATCTACATAGACCTATATAAACTGATATTGATAATATAAACAACATCCACAACCATAAATAAACCAGAAATAAAGTTAGTAATTTCAGATAGTTGCAAGGTCTCAATGATACATAATATTATAATATAAGCATTATAACAGGTTTCTGCCAGGCTGTATTATTTTCTGTTGTAAATTGTATTACAATTCCAAAAAAATCTAATACCAACAGACACTATCTGAAAATAATACCAGACATTTTTTTCTCACCTCCAGAAACCAGTATTATATTAGTCTTAATCCACAACTAGAACTGAAATATTTTGTTCATACCATCCCTGATTTTTAAGAAAAAATTAAAAGCACTTGCATAAGTTTACTAGGTAGGTTTCACTGGTGCAGAATACAACATTAAATCATTTCTTTTTGTTTTGAACTTTTAATGGGTACATTCTCTGTGTTGATCTTCAAGAGTAGCAAAGTATAAGTTATGACACTAGTTTGTTAGCCTTGGCTATTAATTAAAGGTTCCTACACATCATACTTTAAAAATCCCTAATTAGTTTTTGTTTTTCTTTTGTACGTAATTTTTGTGTTTTTATATGTCTTTTTGTTTTGTATAATTTGAATTTTACAGCACATTGGTGTTTTAACTGAAACACTAATTTTTTGTTGACAAATAAATAAATCATGTAGGGTGAAAATTTAAATAAACCATATCAACCCCGTTTCATGTGAGCTTTCATATGACAGCACAAATTTCAACATTATATCTAATTATAATAGCATACATATATTAATTGTTAGTTATAAAAAAAATCCTTAAGAGCAAAGAAAGCACATCCTGCTATGGAATTATACACTGAAATTATCCATAATAACATGTGGATGTTAAATTAATGATTACTGCAACTATGGCACACATTTAAATTTCCTGCAGATAATTCTTTTCAACCATGCAATTAAAAAAGCAAATTTTGGTGTGTTGCCTAATGATAAAGTATTATTATTATTATTTATAATGCACAGGCAACTTATAGCTGATGCTGATAGTATGTTGATTGTAAAACAAATAAAAATTTTATCACACCACTACAATAACATACATAATTATCAAACAAAGTGGATTTATATTAATCTTCTTTACTACTCATAGTAACAGTCTCTTAATTGTTTCCAATTCTGATAGTAGTAAAAGATTACCACTGAGTGGGAGGAATGTCAAAGACCTATCTAATAGGATTAAATTTCAATAAAATTGAATGAAATCAACCTGTTGTTGTTGAATCATTTGATAAACAATACAATTGGTTCTATCCTATTCTCTGAAAGTCTCTGCTTTCACTGGTCTAGACAGCATTACCATGATAATAAATGTATCATAACATAAATTATGTAGCATATAAATAGAGATAATAGTGCAGCCAGTCATGATATTTCATGTGCGCTCAAAATGGAAATGACGATGATCTACAACTACAACGGGCAGTCATCACCATCTAAAAAAAGCCGACACCTTGACAAAACACGAGGTCAATACACTCAAGACTGCAAGACCCATGTGATATCAAGAACAGCATGTTACATTCTTCGTGAGACAAACAAGTTGTTGTTTGTGATTTATGAGTACAAATACTACTACAATCGATATGAACTAAAACTAAAACTAAACTCTTGACCACATTTTATGGCGGAAAATAAGTATTCTCCAGTTAGAGGGTTATCTATGACCATGAGCATATAGCGACACTATCTTTTAAAAGGAAAAACTGCGATAACACACGCGAAACACATAGTTCATTATCATATCGAGATACCAAAGTAAAATATACACGATTTCCTTACCGAACCATGACCCGAAGTGAGGGGCCATGTATAAACAACAGGTTCTGCGCCTGCAGGAGAGTGCAGGCGTAAATCCAAAGCCATGATAAGGAAACCGCTGCATGAATGCACACACTTTTCACTTAAACACTAAATTTATCACTAAAAACATTAGATATTTTAACATAATTTCACTGCACTTTCACACACACACACTCCGCACAACCGGGCGCCATGTTGAAATTATATATATCATGGCGGACGGACACTTCCGTGTGGCCATATTTAAAAATGTAACTTTTTTTTTTTCTAAAGAGCTTATTACACTTTACTAAATTAGGATTCTAAATCATTAGAGATCCTTAATTAGGAAAGTGTAATAAGACATTAAAGTTATGACATAGAGCGTTTTCACATTATCCAATCCGATATCGTTATCGGATGACGAAGGACAACATACAATAGCCGACACCATTTGCTGTTTTTAACATAGTTCCGAAAAAACGTTCCGATACGGCCTACTCAAAATGGGCGTTACGCATGGGACTCTGCGCACGCAGAGACAATTTAGATACACGCATAGCACACATACAAAACAAACATTATCGTCCGACACCCCACTGGCGGGCGTCCAACGGTGCCACCAACTTATCAATGTCGGCTCCGATATCAGATCGGGCCGGACAATGTGAAAGACAGGTACCTACATATTTCATACATTTTACTTGCCCCGATATCGTATCGTCGTCCGATAACGATATCTGATCGGATAATGTTTTTTATAGTTTTAAATTAATTATTTTCAATGCCTGTAAAACGCCTTTGATCAACTTTTTTTTTACCTAACACCTTAGTGTTGGCACGACTGGCTTTACTAAATGAAATGAAATGAAAGATGAATCCAGCTATTATTTGAGTGGCAACATTATTCAAATGTCATGGACAAACAGATCAAAGAGTATAAGAAAACAGACACTTGAGCTTATACCATTATCTATTCTGTGACTTGTTGAGTTTAGTACCTGCGTGCGTTAAAATAGTTTATTGGAAATTCACTGCTGAAACATGTTTTTTTTTTTAATTTATAAAGCGCTTAATAAAGAGCTTTATTACATTACAATCTAGCCTATCTAGCTAGGCTAATAAGCAATTTGTCTTTAACTGAAACTATCTAATCAGAATTTAATCTAAGAAAATGTCCATTGGCAGTTCTTAGTTTCTTCGAAAAACAAAGTTCTGCTGAAACATGTGTTCTTTTGAAAAACAAAGTTCTGCTGAAACATGGGTGAAACAATCAAGTGGTGTGCGGCAGATTATTTTTACCATAATAAGCTAATACAAACAAAAACAAGCAGAGAGGGAAGCTTTGTTCAAACAGAAAAAAAGTGTTTAGATGCGCTGACTGAATTTCTAGATTAGTAGGCACGGTAAAATATTTTGATACTAATATCCCTTTCAGAACTGTTCAATACAATTGTGGTTCCTAAGATTCACTTTTTCTCTAAAATATTCGTACTTATTAACCTTTTTATGTTCAACATATCGTCTTAAATAATTATGTACTTATTTTCCAAGAGGCATGCGATAGACAGAGAACTAACATAAAGTAGGCACCATTCATATGCCTAATCGGGCTAATCGTCACTTTTGTACGGCAGAAAAGCTTCTGTACTTGTACTATTACTTATTCTATGGTGATACCTGGTGATACCATCTGCAATTTTTTTGAATTTGTCGCGGTTTTGCAGGTTCCATCTTTCATTATTTTTACTTTGTCGTTAGCACAGAGTACATTATTATAACTGAAAGTCGTTAGGATCGTTCGTTGAAAACGATTATTTTCAAAATTGGATTACTATGAACAATGCAATGCAATGTAATTTTGAGAGCTGAAATATTGTGTGATCGAAGAACCAATCTGCGGTAAATATTATAATTTATTACATCATGTCTATAACATATTCAAGAGTAAAAAAGTTTTCAAGCTTCGATTTACTAAACGCTCATTTTATACATCCAAAGCTGATAATAATTGAAGATTCTCATAAAGTGCGAATACTGGACGTAACAGTACGAAATGAAGAACACACGGAAAACGACTGGCTGTTTAGTTTTGATACTAAAATCTCTAATACGCTGCTACATCAGCGCCTCCTATGGATTCTTTTAAAGTCCGGTGAAATAACAGTTATCAACACGGTAACTGGATCACAAATCAAGATAGTATGTGAAAAGTTACTAAACTACAAAATCCAGAGGCTGAGAAGTCATAATAATAATGTAGTACTAATAAGTAAAAGTGGAGAGTGTCTACTTGTACTCTACTCGATCAAAGAATTGGAACAAGATATTTTAGATGGAAAGCAGGAACACACAGTAACAGTTGAGAAGTCTTGTAGTATTTATTCAGCTGTTGAGTCTCATCTACTCTCGAATGGCTTGAATGCATATACAGAAGGAGAAGCATTGGTTTTGAAGTGTCCTATAACTGGGTTGTATGAAGTTTTATATTCAGATAAAAAGATACTTCATGTGGTACCTTGGGGAGATTCACCAATCATTTCTGATGGAGCCACTATGTGGGTTGTGGATATAAAAGAGTCTCAGATTGTATTCGAGTTTAAGGAAGATGGTGAAACTACTTACTATCCTTTGGGAGCCTATAATAATGACTTTTACTATTTGCTTTGGGATCAAAATCAGGTAAGAAAACTTAATAAATTAAATTAAATACATGAGTAATTATTTACCTCGACCTTTCAGCAACATTGCAGTGATCGTGGTCACTTGTAGAGTGAAGTGTCAAGTCTGCCTAGCAGGTCGAGTTCTTTGAACTACCTGCACTTGGTCATTTTTATTTGTACGAACATTGTTAGTGTTGTGTCTGCATGATGGGGTGAAATATTACTTTTGTGTGTTAGAGTGATGTTTCATTGTGGTATTTTGACTATTATGAGTGAAAATCACGAAAGTTTAAAACAACCAATATGCCAAATTCCATGACTAAACCTAGTGGTTGAAATTTCATGATTTTATCCAAAGCCAGTGGGAATATCAGGATAAAAAGTAGCCTATGTGTTATTCTATATCTCCACCTATTTCGTTAGATACTAAAATTCATCCAAATTTGTCCTGCTGTTTTAGTACGAAGAAGTAACAAACATACACACACATAGTTATAAACTTTTCCATTTATAATATTAGTAGTATTAGGGTAGTGCTATAGTAAGTTTTTTTTTTCTATTTTTTTTGAGGCTTTTAAGTGCACCTGTGTGACTATGCCAGCTCATTGAAAGACTCGATGTTGACATTTGCGATGTCCAGATTATCTGGCTGCAAAGGAGTGCTCGATGAACCTGTAAATTCGTACTGCATCTTCCGATACCGGACAACTCAAAATAATATTCACTGCACCATTGAACAGGTCGAAATCACTCAAATACCTCTCGCGGATAGCCTTAGTCAATACACACTCCACCAAAAAATGTATTAAGTCTATAGTAAAACTGTGTGTCATAGTAAAAGATAAATCAGGGGTGGCCAACCGGTCGTTCGAGACTATTAGTCTAGTCGATTGTGGCACTATGCTGATTCATTTAAGATGTCAAGAATAATTAAATTAAGTGTAATTGGTAGATCACACAGGGTTTCGTCAGTAAACAGTGGATCTTTGGTCTAATCAAGTTAGCCACCCCTGAGATAAATGATAAGGATAAAATAGAAATAAACTTGCATTATTATTTCAGGTTTACATTTGTTGTGCTTGGAAAGAATCATTTGCACTTGACTCATCTAATAGAGAGCAGCGTGATAGCAACTCATCTGTCCACAAACTTTCATCACAGGAAACCCTAAAATTACAGCTTAAATCAATTGTAGATGATATATTACCATCTTCTGCACCAGAACAGGTATTACCTCAATTGCAGCCATATTTTGAAACAATTGATGACTTTCCATTTCTTATTAGTACTGCTGTGATACTCTGTCAACAAAATGTTGCATTTAAAACACTGGTGTACCTCATCCAAAAGAAAGCATTTGCATCTGCTGATGATACCGCGATCCAATCTTTGTGTGATATAATGAATAAAATTGACATCCTGGAATACATCTATTTCAGAGAAAGTAATGCCTATGAAAATGAAAACATATTTTCCCTTAGCTTTGTGGAAATCTGTACTATGTTTATTTCAAAATCTGACTTTGATTTAGCTTCTATATGTTGGTTGAAATATTCATGTCTCAAGCAGGTGATTAGTCCTAATGATATATTGGGGATAATGAATGCTATTCCTCATAATATTAAAATGGGTGCCCTTATTAATTGGCTTCGAAATTTTTTACCACCCCTACTAGATCAAAACCCATTCTACATGGATTTATTTGTGCGATGGGTTACAGAAAGAGTTTTTCTCTTAGAAAAATCAGGTTATTGGCCCAAAATTGGACTGAAATTCATAGAGGATATTGGTGTAGTTTTAGAAACATCACTAAAAACAATTCCTTTGCGACCTATTTCTATGGATGACCTAGATATGTTAAAAACTCATATGAAGAACATCATGGAATTAAAAGAAAAACATAAAATCAATATGTTGTTGGGTGAGCTCAGTTCTCAAAGCCCGAACGAAGTTGCTTTGATCATGTTGCGGCGCTGTTACACGGAAGATTTAGAACCATTTTTGCAGCACTATCTACCCGCATATTCTGCTCGTCATTCTTTCGAACTGGACGATACATTACGTTCTTTCATAGAAGTAGAGGCTGCAAGCAGTGGCGGAGATGTAGATGGCGTACGTTTAAAAATATTGTTAAACTCGTTTCGTTTACACACAAATAAACTCGAGTGTCTCCTTCAAGTTTTGAGAGTTCTGGATGTGCCATGGAATCCTATCGTACTCGATCTTGCGATTGAAGCTGCATCTTCAGGTACAAAAGATTTTACAACAACTACAACCGATCGTATTCTTGCTGAAGAAGTACAGCGCGAACTGAATTACGCGAAAGTAAAGGTAATACTAAAAAAATATAAGTTTTCTTTAAAGAGCACTGATTACAAATTGGTGTTGCATAAATTGATGACGGTGCCAAACATTGATTTGAATGATTTGAAAGTCATCACCACTGTAATGACGGAATATACGAACTACGGCAGCCTGTTATATTTAAATAGATGTCTTCGCGACTGTGAGACAAGAGCTGCATTAGAATATTTTCATCTCCTATCAACTAAGGAAAAGAAGATATTGCTGAAATCAATTATGGTCAAATACGAACAAATCATTAAAGGTACTTCAAATGATACTACCACCGAAAGAAATTATATAGACTTTCTAAAAGGGACTAAAATGCTGAGTGAAATAGAAACAAATACTATTGAAAATATGTACTATCTGAAAAATTCCTTTGATATCAAATCAAGTATAAATAAGATGTATTGTGAGAAAAGTGCAGATAAAGCTGATGTAAATACACACAACCAATCTACAGTTAGCGTAGCAATTGGAGGGTGTGCAGAGCAACTTTCACATGCATATCAAACTCAAAGGACATCCTTAGTAGCACTGTTACATCGCACTTCTTCAAACCACGAAGTACGCAAAATGGTCGAAACTCTTATAACTGATAAACCATCAAAGGGCAGGAATATAGAAGAAAATGAAGAAATTGCAACTATTCTATCTTCTTTTAAAGATAGTAATAATTCTAATGTACTCTTGGATTGCTGTAACGTACTGACTGAACTTATATCAAATTGCACGGAAGAGCATATTCATGATGTCACAAAATATTTAGCAATATTGAATGCTTTGGTAAATGCTAACATTGTTGTGAAAAACCTTTCTGTTGCGTGGAAGTTCCATTACATATTTTTACCCATGTCTTCAATTTCAACTATGAATGATTTAATCGATTTTTATATCGCGCCACACATCAATTCGGATCTAAGTCCTGTTATGTGTAATAACAGAGGTGATTTTATACCGATTAGAATGGTCGTAAATATTTTGGAAGACGCGATTGCTGCTGGAAAAGGTTTACCCGATGAGTTGCTCCAAATTAGAAACAAAATTGCTAAACAGCTTTTAACAAAAGTTGCCGCATCTCAAGAATTTGACGAACTGTTAGCGACAATTTTATTAGATATCTTAAATAATGGTGAAGAAAACAAAATGTGGATTATAGATATGTTGCGAGGTCAGAATGAATTGTTGCCACATGCTATTGTCGCCTATCTTTCTAGCCCTGTCATAAGGCGCACATACGAATCCTACTGTTTGTCACAGAATACTGTTCCATATTCTCCTCAATATATTTTGAAAACAAAGTTCAAATTCAACTTAGCTGACGTTGCCTTACCCAATATAAATGAAGATACCTGGGATGCTAAAGTTGTACTCTTCTACTTTTTGAAACAGCATCCTGATACTACAGCAGAGCGCTTAGTGGATTTGTGTCGTACTTTAAATGTATCTGTCAATGATGGTCTGTCCTTCCAACTTATATCTTTATTAACCACGTGGGAATTAAAATACAAGATAATTAATGACGAGCTTGGTTGCTGTCAGACAATTTTCGAAAACGATGAAAGTGAACTGCTTTCGATGTGTTTACAGTTATGGGAAAGCATTAATAACAAGGATTTCGCTACAGACATATTGAATGATTTTTGGAAAAACGGTGAAGTAACTTTACTTGGGCGGGTAGTATCAATTAATCCGTATCACTATGAAGTATACTTATGTATTTATCACATACTCTTTGGTTCTTCAGTCGATTCTCAATATTTGAAAGAATACTTTCTGCTGAACTTTCTAAAGAATTATATTAGAAAAAGTTCTCCCAAACAGCACGAATTCGAACTGTTTTCAGTCAAAGGTATGTTTCCAGAAATTGGGCATTACAGATTACCTTTTCACCTCTTCATGCGTGAAGATATGTGGGCCAATCTAAAATCAGAAATTACCTTGGAAACTTATGAAAAATGGCTACCAGCTGTTGCGTTGCTTTCACTCGACAATGATTTACAAACTGCTAGGGATATGGTTTGCAGTAATGCCCTGAAACAAACTATGACAGCAAGGAAGAAAAGTGATGGGACAGAAGTTGAGCAGAAAGAAAGTGAACCTTGGCGACTTACTACACGCGAGGAACCATTGCTTCGCGCGGCTCATCGATGTGTAAAGCACATAGCCAATATGGAATGGGCAGGCGCATGTCTATTTTACGTTCTTCAGGGTTGTGCTCGTGGAGCAGATCAAGTTGCAGCGGCTCAATTGTGCTATCAATTTGCTCGACGTTGGTCTGCTGTACAACCCGGAAATCGCGCCGTGCGCCAGATGGAACGCCTACATTCGACACTTTCAACTAGACACGCTTTACATAAGATCGACTGGGCTTGCGAAGAATTTGTCCGACTGGCAACAGAACCAACCCAGCTAATAAGAGCATTATACCTTCACCCGAATTTCGTAGAAAAGATCTCGCGCCATGATATTAACCGAGCTGCAAATGAAATAGCTGATAAGAACGACATTAATATAAGCAGTATTCGAATCGAAATTTTAGAAAACATTCTGGAAAAATCAAAAGAGGACATTAAAAATAAAAGTGCCTTTGGTCTTGATAACAAGGATTTGACGACCGCCAAATACATATTAAAGGCAACTTGTCCAAAAATGGGAGCGATTTATCTATCCCGTATTGCATTGGATGATGAAATTGACTATAATAAATTTAAGAAATTAAGAGCTCTTCAGTGCCTTATGAGTATCATCGAGTCAGACACTGCTCTGAAAGTCACAAACAGAGAACGAGATTCTTTATGGGATTCACTTTTGGAATTGCTATATGTTGTGAATCTCGAACATATCGACATGCCTTGGATTGTGGCTACATTTGTGAACAATAAAGTCAATGCACTTGATCAACTGCTACAAGCTGTCGGAGGAAACATAGAAGGATTAAAAATAACTTCGGAACTTGCGCGCCGGTTTGGTGATATTCATGTTATTCAAAAGTTGATTCCTTTATTATTACGGGCTGGCCTTCACGACGAATTAGTTCCGCTATTACTTAAAACAACTGCTGCGCCAGACAAGACTGTATATGATGCCTGGAGAGCGGTACTTTTGTCGCCGTTCCAGCAAGCAGACTACCCTATAACTGATCGACAAAAAGTAAAGTGTATAAAGGCCCTTAACTTATTGCCAGTCTGTCCAGTTATTAGAGATACAGATTTAATCGAAATATGGAAGAATTGCGTTAGATGTAAATGTTTTGGATTAGGTTGCTTGCTATTGCCATATATGACCACTACATCAAGACAGATTCTATCAGAGTTGCAGAAAATAGACAGAAGAAATCTAATTGCTAGCTTAAAAAATTTGCAAACTGAAACATACCTTGTCCCTGGTGCTATGCATGTTATCGAGAGTATGGCAAGTAGATCATATGGAAAGAGTCCAAAAACACCAGCATTTTGATAATGTATTTTTATTCAAAGAACAATAATTTCTACATAATTATGCTTACTAAACAGTGCCTTATTTTCGAGTAAGTTGTAAAGCTAATGTATAGTAATTTATAGGTAATAAATAATAATTGGAAGTGGATTTTTTCAAATATGAATATTGTATGAAGATTAAATTATTTTTCAGTTTATTTTTTCAAATCTCACTTTTGACCTTTGATAACATTGAGTCAATAGTGGATCATGTTAATAGTTAATAGTGTCTGATCGAAACTAGTATCTGCAACCTGCTGGTTTGGGTCGAAACCGAAACTGATTATTGTAAATATTTAAACTTGCATTCATTTAAGCTTTGCTCACTATGTAATGTATTTGTGTTATGTCAAACTCAAACCTACACCCAAAGCATTTAACCCCTCATATTATTATGCTTAGACAGATCTGTGCCAAATTGAAGGCTTATCTTATTGTATTTTTTTAAAGGGGCAAAATTTGTGCTTGTTAAAATAGATGACTTAGAATTCAGTACTTTTTTAAGTTCCCGCATATGAGGGGTTAATTGGTTGCTATTTGCTGCATATAGTTCAGTTTTTAAGATATATTTATACTTTACTAAACCCGGATTTTAATCCCACGGAAAAAATCTAAACATAGTTTCGTCATTGTCAAAGTGACTTTTCAGGGGATTTCAAGGTATGGGCCCGCTAGAAATCCATACTATCCATACTAATATTATAAATGCGAAAGTAACTCTCTGTCTGTCTGTTACGCTTTCACGCCTAAAACGCTGAACCGATTTTGATGAAATTTGGTACAGAGATAGAATAGACCTTGGGAAAGAACATAGGCTATCTTTTATTGCGAAAAAGAGGCTTTAAGGGGTTGAAATAGGGGATGAAAGTTTATATGGAAGATCGTCATTGTCGAAGATAAATCGATGATTCTTTATGAAACTTGGCATTTGGGCACGTGATAAGCGATAAATAGATATTTGTTCAAGCGTTTTTGAAAATTTTACCTGTGAGAGGTGATGTTAGCAGAGGGGATGATGCAGTATTAGCAGAGCCTTCTAAACTCAAGCAAAATCTTCGCAATGTGAGGTAATTTTAGATGGCTTATTGACATAGACAGTCAAACATGAAAAATTATAATTTACAGATTTTTCTTATTTATTATGGAAGTACCCTATTACTTTTTCTGTTAAGGCGATTTACATGGAAATACCTTTTAAATGACTGTAGCTTTTGATTGCCTTGACGTAGAAGTTTGATTTTTTACAGCTTTCGGGACTATTGACCTGAATTTAGGGTTAGATAAAGGGTCTTGACAGACAGACGCACGGACGGACAGCAAAGTGATCCTATTAGGGTTCAATTTTTTCCTTTTGAGCTACGGAACCCTAAAAAACATTTGTTCCGGCGCTTTCAAATTTCGACCTATTTACTTGAAAATATGGAGATGAAAGGGAATTCCAAACAAATTACTATACTTAAGTATATTTATCGGAAATATGCGTAGCTTACCTATGCTTAGTAAAAATGCCGTCTTAATTATAATCCTACTTTCCTAACTTACAATAAAGGACGTAAGGTGTCAAGAGTTCACTATGAAGAATTAAGCAGTCCTTTTATGTTGGCAGGCTAGAATACACGTCGTATTGCTAAAATGTGGCTTCCCGCAAAATATTTATGTTTTACCAAAGAACATGGATGGAAGAACAAAAAAAAAATTGTTTATATTTATAGCAATGTTTTAAAATAGATTATTTTCAGTAAACCGTAGAAGTTTTCATGTGCATGGCAAAATAGGTATCCTAAATAAATTAAATACTTCCCAAAGTTACTATTCCACGCGGACGAAGTCGCGGGCAAAAGCTAGTATTATATAAAGTTCTGTTGTTACCATGTTTTGTCTATTTTCGATAAAAGAACACCAGGACAATAAATAAATTATGCATACAAAAACAGTATTCTCTTTGTAAATTAATAGATGAAAGTGTAATTGCCAAAATAAAGAATTTCATCAGTAAATTAAAATATTTTATCTTGACTAAGAAATACAGTATTTTAATGGGAAGTCGATTTCTGGCAAATGTGGAACAAATAAAATATCTTAAATTCTGCGAATGTTTTTTGATAACGGCAACACCTTTGTTTACGTATTTTCCATGGGATTAAAAATCCGGGTTTACCTGTTGTTGCGGTCACTTCATGTTTGAAATTTTGTATACAATTGTCAGTAGTTTACAGTGACACGGTACTAAAGTGTAAAGATACTTTTGACTGACTACATGAACATGAAGCTGTAGTAGATAGTGTACCTACATAAATATTGTGAGTATTCAAAACGAAAGATTTTATTGAAAATTCAAACTGTAATATAGATGCACAGAAAAACCAGAAAAATAAGACCAGCACTGGGAACCGAACCCAGGTCCTCGGTATTCCGTACCGCGTGCTATACCGCTACACCACTGCTGGTGGCTGCTGGACCAGCAGTGGTGTAGCGGTATAGCACGCGGTACGGAATTCCGAGGACCTGGGTTCGATTCCCAGTGCTGGTGTTATTTTTCTTTTCAATTTGGGTTTTACGGGATGACCGTAAAAGTAAAAATTTGGATGAAATGAAAAAAAAATACTAAAAGATTTAAAAAAAACAATCTTGAAAGATTTTATGTTTAATATTAAATGTGATACTGCTAATTGCTGTATTAGATTGTAATTTACTCGTCTGTAATTTATTCTAAGAGGATTAAACTTTTTAATAAATAGATTAGTTCTGATTGCTCAACTTATTTGTAGTCAGAACCTCAAATGCATATTATTCTTGACGTAATGATAGTTAAAGTCAGAGTAGTTCATATTTAGCGATAAATTAAAGTATGTAAATATAAGGTTTAAAACGAAAATTTAGGGGCTGTTTCACCATCCATTGATTAGTGTTAACTGATGGTTAAATGTGATACCGTCTCTATTTGTTTTGTTTGAATATACGGAGCACGGCATCACATTTAACCGTCAGTTAACGCAAATCAATGGATGGTGAAACAGCCCCTTAGACTTAAACTTAGTTTGACCTTTCTCATCCTATTCTCCTCTTACATAGGGATTGCAAGTAAATTCTAGTGATTTGATGTATGATGCTGCTGGCATTACCATTTCAAAAAGTGGGGCGTAAATACCATGGCAACGAGCCAACTCTTCAGGTGTTTCACCAACATTATTGACCCTCTGAGCTACTTCTGCACTATCTTCTCTAAAAAGTAATATAAGTAAAGATGACTTGCTATGGCTTTTAGCTGCTGCTAAATGTAGTGGTGTTTGATCTGGAACAAAATATTTATGTAACTATTTGGTCTATCTGTGACCTGTAAAGCAGATTAATTTTATAGGACAAAGTTATATTATAATGATCAAACATAGCACTAGAGGAGGCATTTTGCGGGCACACCAGTTGGTAATGTTTACAAATAAATCAATTCAATTCAATTAAATTTTTGGGATTATAATGGCCCCATCGAACGATGCGATGATTCCGCCAATGTCGAGGTTGGATAAGTCACTGCCAGTCGACTTCAGGTCGAGTACGGTAGAGCTGTCCTTGTTCGGTAGAATACCAGCCACAACCAATCTAAAACAAAAAGCAATCACCTGCCACCACTGAACAACCCACTACTTAACGTATAGTTAGACACAGTTTAACTACGGGATACTATTTATTTTCCTTTCAACTAAGAGATTGCCAGGTCATATACCAAAAAAAAAGGAAGGGGGGGGGGAGAAGTAAAAAGGGATTCGGGTTTGGATTATAATTTGATGTTATTTTTAGTTAAAAATGAGTCTAGTATACTACAAAAAGGGGAGAAAACCAGTACAAATAAATCAATTTTCGAGTTGTCAGAAGAAAGTATTTTTATACTTAGTATTTTTTACTCCTTAGTTCTAAATAGGTACTTACTGTATAGATTAGGCACCCTACTAGGTAGCTGAATGTACTAAAGCATGTGTATTTTAAATAACACAAGAAATATTGAATTTAATATTATATATGTTTTATATATACATACATTAATATGTTATGTGGCCATTTAAATAGGTTTTATGCATTATGTAGGCAAATAAAGATTGTTTTTTTTTTTTTATCTTTATTTATTATGGAACTTTGATCAAACTATAATGAACATGTCAGTTCACAAAGGCCTTAACTATTTTTACATTCTTTTGACATAATGGGTTAAAATACTAGATCATTTATAATACTGAGTATGGATACTCGTATATTAAAATAAAATATGTTTTTAGGGTATTGTAGCCAAATGGCAAAAAACGGAACCCTTATGGATTCATCATCTGTCTGTCTGTCCGTCCGTATGTCACAGCCACTTTTTTCGGAAACTATACATACTATACTGTTGAAACTTGGTAAGTAGATGTATTATGTGAACCGCATTAAGATTTTCACACAAAAATAGAAAAAAATAACAATAAATTTTGGGGGTTCCCCATACTAAGAACTAAAACTCAAATTTTTTTTTTTCATCAAACCCATATGTGTGGGGTATATAGATATGGATAGGTCTTCAAAAATGATATTGGCTTTTCTAATATAATTTTTTTCTAAACTGTTTAGTTTGCGCGAGAGACCCTTCGAAAGTGGTAAAATGTGTGTTCTAAAATAAGGGTGATAAGATAAAACTAAAAAATATATATGATGTACATTACCATGGAAACTTCCACTGAAAATTGGTTTGAACGAGATCTAGTAAGTAGTGTTTTTTTAATACATCATAAATCGTAAAGTAAAGGAAACTTTTATATTATGTTACTTGCTGCTATGGAACCCTTCATGGGTGAGTCCGACTCGCACTTGGCCTGGCTTTTTTGTAAACATTACCAATTGACGTGCCCACTAAATGCCCCCTCTAGATAATCAGGGAACGAAACTTTGATGCTGGTGACATCATTATGACGCAAATTGACATATAGGGTGTTTTTATAAATAAGTACTGGCTCTTTCAAGTGTCAATAAAATATCCGTAAACTAAAGAGGCCAATAAGTTGTTAGTTATTATCTATAATCTAGATAAAAACACTGTATGAAGCTTGATGTCATATGGCTGTTACCGGCATCAGTTTCGCTCCCTGTTCATAATGATAAAAGAAGTTGAATACCTCCATCAGAAACTGCAAAAGGATCAGCACCACCTGCTAGTAATCTAGCAACAATAGTGTAATTATTCCAATTGGCTGCAGAATGTAGAGGTGTCCATCCAAATTCAGTTTTGGCATGTAGCTTGGCTCCCCTACTCAGCAAATGTGTTACAGCTGACATGTGATTTCCATATGCCGCTCGGTGAAGTGGTGTGTATCCATTACAGTCATTGGCATGAACTAATCCTGGTTGAGTGGTTAACAGCTCTTTAAGTTGTTCTAGCTCTCCATTCTCAGCAGCCCATAGGACATGGTCAATTGGATTTGCTGAAAATTGTATATAAATTGTATTAAAAGGTAACAATATGAGAAAATAACTTTGTTACAATAGGCTTTTACCTTTTGGATCTTTTACTTCCTCGACATCTTCATCTGGATCATCCCAACCAGACACAAACATTCCCGAAGTTGCCGGGTTTTTCTTGCATCGCTCTATCTCAGCGTGAATGTCTTGAAAAGACCTTTTTGGCTGCTCTTCGAAGAGATCAGAGTCTTCAGAATCAGACATGCTAAGTTTCTTTATAGACAATTTAACAAACCCAAATAGACCATATAATATATAAAGTAGGTACTCTGTGAAATAGACTTTACTTTCAGTGTTTACACTTGGTTTACACAAACAAATCGCATTCATTAATCTATTCGCGTATTTTGACGTTGACGTTTAACTAACTCGACTGTTTTGTTCTTTTTTTTTTTTTTTTTTTTTAATGGCTCCGAGAACATTAGCCAATGACAAAGTTAGGGAAACAGTTGTTATAATATGATAAGACGGTAATAGGATTACGGAAAAAATTTAGGATCAGAAAGGATTAGAGTTAACGTGTAGGAGTATATATACGACATAAAATTATAATTTGATATCATTTTTTTCTATGAATGATGCTAAAATGTTATATATATCACTGGTATTAAGATGCAATAAACAAATAATGGAGGTGGGAAAGGGAATTGGAATTGATTGGAGTTGACAGAAAAGATCAGAGTGGTCGTAAAGCGAGCATGAGAAAAAGATGTGATTCAGGTCTCCATATTCTCCATAGGAGCATGTAGGGCTATCAACTATTTTAAACTTGTGTAAGTGCGCTGGAGTACACACATGGCCCAAACGTATCCTGCAGAGAACAGAAGTGGTTCTTTTGCTTAAAATAGTTTTGTGGAACCAAGGCTTATGTGGTAGAGACTCTTGGACAAGGCGATGTGTTGTTCTTAGGTTTTGTTAGATGTTACCAGCAGGGCTACTACGAAACTCGAAGTTCGTGTCGTGCGGTCCCTCTGACACCTACACTATTTAATACGAGAGCAAAAGGGGCGGTATGATACGAACTTCGAGTTGCGAGTTTCGTAGTAGCCGAGATATTGTACTTACCTATAATTCATTGAATCAGGCGTTACTTTGCGGTGGTCCATTCCATATCAATGAACTAAAAGAATTTCCTTGCTCACCCGCGACCTTACGATAGCTAAGCCTATGTAAAATATGCGTGTTCATGCAGTTCCTCCACCTCCACACTGTAAGAACACACACAAATCACACAAACCCATCTATCATCATTCTTTATCGGACTCAGATTCGTACATTATTGTGGCAAGGGGTTTCGTCTCGATGTTTTAGAAAGCATGGAGATAATTAGATACAACAGTATGGGTTCTATTATTAATGAGCATCTAAATTTAGTTTCAACTCCGTTGCTACGGCTTGGATCTAATTTCAGCAATGGTAGTTAATAAAACATGCCTTGACAGTAAATAAATAAAAATCAAGGTAGTTTTGAAGGACGGTTAAAATTTATTAATAATTTGTGGGTAGATTTGTTTCATAATAGTTATTTATCTACATGCATATCATAACTTCCCTATTATATGTTCAGAAACGACTATCAAATGGCCTTTATTAAGAAACCTGGTATCTGCGGGTGCATCTTAATGTTCACATTAAAGTACAGTGCATTTTAATGTTTACATTAAAGTATCGATAATACTTTTTTTAACAATGCATGTCTCTGTACATATTGTAGAAAACTTATGACATGCATGTAGATAATAATTATTATTATAAATAAAACTTTAGTTTTTTATTATCTGTTTTGTTTAAGCTTTGGTAGGTACTTCAAACTAGTTATCAATAAGTACCTGGAAGTCTACTACGAAACTCGAAATTCGAAGTTCGTGTCGTGCGGTTCCTCTGACACTTATACTATTTATAGTATATACGAGGGCGAGAGGGACGGTACGATACGAACTTCGAGTTTCGTAGTAGCCCCACTGAAACTGCGGGGCTATACTGCGAAGTGCAAAATTCGAACATCGCATCTTGCCGTCCAGTTGACG
This sequence comes from Choristoneura fumiferana, assembly GCF_025370935.1. Classification (NCBI taxonomy): domain Eukaryota; kingdom Metazoa; phylum Arthropoda; class Insecta; order Lepidoptera; family Tortricidae; genus Choristoneura; species Choristoneura fumiferana. The sequence goes on from NC_133489.1 coordinate 9,898,768, forward strand.
CTTATGTTATTTAAATACGAGAGTGAGAGGGACGGTACGATATGACTTTCGTAGTAGCCCCTCCGGTTTCATTTGTCTTAAATTTCCGCTACACTTTGAAATAACTTTGTAGCTGGCAACCTTTTTTTTAAGTTTCGTTTTACTTGTACTCATGGAATTACATAAGAAATAGTGTTATCTATGGTAGACGACTCGAAACAAGAGACAATCAGAGGGCACACAGACAGAATACCGCGCGGGAAATAAGCGTGGCGCTGGCGCGGTATTGTGTGCTCTCTTTCACGTTAGCTCGAATATTACAACCGGCACCGCCTCCGGCGTCAGTGTTTCCAGCTTACGTTGTAGTTTTGCAGAAATTAAAATTGTGTATTTCTTAACCCCCAACGCATAAAAAGGGCAAACGCATAAAGTTTGACCGCTATGTGTGCCTGTGTCTGTCTGTGGCATCGTAGCTCTTAAACGGATGAACCGATTTGAATGCGGTTTTTTTAATTTGAAAGCAGATTTTCTAGCGATGGCTTTTAGACATGTTTCATCAAACTCGGTTTAGCCGTTTGAGATATTGAACTTTGAAGTGACAAAGTCAGGGGTTTTCCAACTTTTGAGTGTATTATGTGGTATTATTTTAAGTCGATATGATTCCGATCTAGGTATGCGATTTGTTAATACTTAAGAATTAATCATTTTTGTATTAAATATTATTTTATTCATGTTTCCTTTTTTTACAACCCCTTTTTAATGCTATAGATTTCTTAACCTTAGAACTAATCTCATCGTTTATTATGTGCTTAGTTTCTTGTATAGCATATTCGTAATCGGTTGATAAACGATCAAATACATCATTCTGAACTTGAATTTGATTTATTTCAGCTTTTCCTCCAGACTGCAAAAGTTCCTGCAAGTAATTTTTAAATCAGTTTCATACCAATTACTAGATACATAATTTGTAGCCAAATAATTCACACAATTGTATAAGTGAAATGAAATGCATCTGTTATACATATAATACATGTTGTCCTATAAGGGTCTACGCTAGCTGGCGCGTGCACATGGCGCGGGCGCACTCCTGCGGGTGCGCGTACAGATAAACAACGCCGCACGCGACGTGGGCAGTTAGTGCTGCTCATACTATTTTTCGATAAGCGTCCACCCGCCCGCTCCGTGCAAACCGCGTCAGCTGGCGTAGGCCCTAAATCGTGTATATCCCATCATTACTGAATAAACAATAAGTATTACTTCCTAGTTGGTACCAGCATCATAAAGGCTGTTTTCGCTCTTTTATTTAAATAGATACATTGTAAACTAACTTTGAATAAGTGCATTTGGTTGTGCTGCAGTATAGTAACAGCATGGCCGACGCGGCCAGCTCTCCCCGTGCGACCTACTCTGTGTATGTATGTCTTGATATTCCTTGGAGGATCATATGACACTACATAATAACAGTCAGGAATGTCAATGCCTCTAGCTAAGGCATCTGTACCAACCAAACTGAAACACAAAGTAATGTAAGTAAAGTCAACAGAAATTAAGATGACAAACAATTTCCAGGGGAATATAATACTCTTACTTACACATTTATCTCTGACTGAGTGAATTTCTTCAAGACCATGTCTCTTGTAGACCTATCTAAAGCTGCTGATAGTTCAGCAACTTTGAGATTGCCTTTGCCCCAGACATTCAAAAGCACTGTGAGCCTATGTGCTGACTGTGCTGCATTTGTAAAGCAGATGACTTTATCCCAATTCTGTTCAACCAAGAAATGATAAAGGATGAGTGGCTTGTCTTCAGCATTGCATTGAACATACTGCTCAACCAATTCATCTGGAGTAGTGAACTTTCTGATACTATCCTCATCCTCAAAGTCATTAGTGGGAGCAGCAGAGAACAATTTCGGTTGAAACAATCCCCACTGTTCCAATTTTTCAGGATCTTGAGAAAGAGTGGCGGAGAACAGAAGTTTGTGAGGAGGTGGATTCTGTTCACTGAGACTGTTCCAGCTTAAGTTGGCCACTTTGCCCGTCATGAGTTCATTCTCCAGCTTGATGTGTCTATCCAGATGGTAAAGCCAGTCATTTTGGATGTGGTCCATTATTCTATCAGCCTCATCAATCACAAGGAATTTTAGGTGCTTTAAAGTGAAGCCCTCTGTGTTTTGTATGTGCTCCACTAATCTGCCTGCTGTGCAGACTATGATGTCAGCTTCACTGATCCACCCAGCGGATTCAGCTGTAATTTAAATAAGTATTGATTCAATAACATTTCTGGGATATTATGGTATTAATCTTTGCAATACTGTTAGACAACTTTTAGTCTCATACAATAGAGTTATATATGTGCAGTAGAATATATGTCAGAAAAGTTTAAAATGGAAATAAATATCCAAAAAAGTAATAAAATTATTTTTGAACTCACTGTATCTTACTATTTGCTGCTGTTCCTTGCGCAGTGGCGTTGATGCGCTCAATAGCACCACCTTCAGACCTGTGTTTGTGCAGTACTTCTTGAAGACTTTGGATACCTGTGCTGCCAATTCTTGAACTGGTAGTACAATCATAGCTCTGACATGGTGGCCAATACTATTCATTAAAATCTGAAAGTATATTGTTATGTATTATTAAACATAGTCTACAACTGTTTCCCACTGCTGGGCAAAGGCCAGAGCTAAACCTGTTTAGCCAATAGCCATTCACTCAGTTCCGAAGAATAAAGAATATGTTACATGCAGAACTATATCATTAGTAAAGAACGGTTCCACAAGTAAAAGTGATAATTACTTGAACAATTGGTAAAACAAAAGCCAATGTTTTACCACTTCCAGTTGGGGCTGAGACACAAATGTCATGAGGCCAAAATGGATGAGGCTGTTCATTTTCCTTGATGACAAAAGGGATAACTTGTTCTTGTACTGGAAATAAATGTGTGACACCTTCACTCCGGAGTGTTCCTTTTAAAGTATCATGCAACCAATCAAGGTCTTCTACAGTACATGATAACTTTTGTAGATTTGTGGATATACTATAGGGGTGTGACAGCCAGTATGGCAAAACCCTGTGAACCTGACAACAAAACAATAATATTAAATGCTTAAAAATATAATTTGAGTAATTATAGAATCAAATCAATGAAATAATAAGTATTCTGACTTTTATCTTCTTCTCAAAGTTTTCTGTGCCTAAAACTTTGAACTCAAATGTTGATTTTTCTTTTACAGTTGTTTGATGTGTATCAGGTTGTGTTTCTCTTGCTTTACTATCTTTTAAATCATTGCTTGTGCCTTCTATTTCAGTGTCATTTTCTGGTTGGTTTTTTGACACTGCAACTATTGATGGGGCTTTGTCTTCCCTCAAACTTATAACATCTTGACGTTTTATGTTACTATGGGCTCTTTTCCTTTCTTCTATCTTTTGTTTAAGTTTCTGTAATTGTTTCGATTCCTGATTTATTAAATCTACATCTTCCTCTGGATCCCGATACCTTTAAGAAAATAATGATGGATATTATATGATGTAACGATGAAGATTAACTGATAGAGATCCTTTAATGGGATAAGTTAGTCTTTGTACATTTACAAGAATACAATACAACACAATGACTTTATTGTACACCAGAAATAGTAAGCGATACAGATAACAGGTACATAGAAAGAAAGTTACAAGGTAAACAATAGGCGGCCTTATCGCTTACCTCAACGTTTGTAAATTGTTTGTTTATGAATTTGTACAATATAGGTCTTACTACAATGATACAATTTTTTTGTTACATTAATTGTTAAGTTTACTGAAAATTATTTACCTGTTGATGACAAATAAATCCATGGTATTCCTATCCTTTACGAAAGCGATAAAAACTCAAATTATTTTTTGTGGCGATAGAAGGTTATGAGGGTTATGTGTAAATTTTCACGCACGTTGAGTTGACAGCTGACAGCTAATGTCGAAGGGAAAAAAGGTGCGGCCACGTGCAGCCGCTCGACGCTCGTTTCCAGCGTCAAATCTGGTCACGTGACATATAGCGAAAAAGCTGAAAATGTGGAGCTTTATCGGTCGAAAAAAAACCTCTTAATTTGGGAAAAAAACCCTTTTTTTGTTTTCATTGAATTCATTGAATTCCAATTTCTTTTATTTGTACTACTGCCACGACGGCCACTAAAGCAGGTTAAGAAATCAGCTTCCAAAACCAAGATCATTCCTGCAAGCAGTCAATTTTTTGAGTAGCGGGAAATTCAAAATAGGGTTACGTGACCAGATTTGAAGCTGGAAACGAGCGTCGAACGGCTGTGTCTGGCCGCACCTGATCAAGAGTAACTCGGGCTTCTAAAAGTAAGTCTTAAATATCTTTGCACAGACTAAGCAATTTTTTGTGAGCAAGTCAACTGACTGTCATGTCATGTCATTTGCATTTTTATTCTGTTCATTTTCATTGGTCATTGGAGCATCATCAGGCGGAATCTTTTTATTATTTTCGGTGGTTTTCGACTGCCTAATTTAGTAATTGTTCAAATGTTTACTTCTCACTTGTTCTGTGTGAAAATTAGAATTGTTTGTTAGTGATTTGGTTACAGTAGTTAAATTTTCTGTTGGAAGAGCCACAAAGTTGTCAAAATGGCTAGTGTATCCTACCAAATTGCGAATCTTTTGGAGAAGGTAAGCCGGCATCGTTCGCGTTCTGGATATAGTTTAGCATATTCAAGAGTTAATATGATACAGAAAGTTAAAATTATACCTCTAGATGACGTCCAACGACAAGGACTTCAGGTTTATGGCTACAAATGACTTGATGACCGAGCTGCAAAAGGACAGCATCAAACTTGATGACGACTCTGAGAGAAAAGTAGTGAAGATGCTACTTCGATTGCTCGAAGATAAAAATGGTGAAGTTCAAAACCTAGCTGTAAAGTGGTGAGTTGGTTATCAGTAACCTATAATACAATGAACAGCGAGTTTGTTTTGATAAGTTTAAAAATAATAATAATTATGTGTTATGTCTGTTATCTTTGGCCAGCGGCCAGTGCCACAAGTACCTATCTCATTTCCATATGCTTCTCATCAATGAGAAGTTCAGATGCTTCCTGTACACTTGCTCACTGTAAAAAATGTGTGTAGATTTGTTTACCTTGTGCATGAATAATTTATTCATTATAAATAAAATAGCTATTATTAATAAATTATCTATTTCCAGTCTTGGCCCTCTTGTAAATAAAGTAAAGGAATACCATGTGGAGGGCATAGTGGAAACCCTGTGTGCTAACATGCTGTCCGACACTGAGCAGCTCCGAGACATTAGTAGCATTGGTCTGAAGACTGTCATATCAGAACTGCCTCTAGGTTCAAATACACTGGCTGCTAATGTATGCAAGAAGATAACTGGCAGATTAAGTAGTGCTATTGAGAAGGTATTTATCGTTTATAGTAAAAAATAAACCTGTTTTGTACAGTTAACATTAAGCTCAAGGACCATTTCTGCTCTCTTAAGGCAAAAGGCTGTCTCAGAAAAAAAAACACTTCAATTTAAGACATTCTGCATTAGATGGATGGATACTTTGTCCAGCAAAAGCTGTCCATGAAAAACCACAGCAAATAAAAAAAATGAGGCTGACAACACTTGCTGTACACTGATTAAACAATGTTGATACTTAGACATTATTTAAAATTTCCAGATATTAAATTATATTCGGGACTCTTCAAGCTGCATCAAAATTCAGATAGTAATGTGTGAAAGTTGATGATGCACTTTAGGAGTCCCTTGGTAAATTGCCCATTTACGTATAGTCCAGACGCATCAATTTTTGGACCATTTTGACCAGATTGGCATATATAACATTTGCATTTTGAGGATGGTAGATTGAATTAAACAAAAAATAATTTATTTATTTCTTATCAGCAGAAGTATCAAATTTATCTAAGCTGGGGTCAATCTAGATCGACGATATGACAATTTTGACAGTCTCAAAAATGATACCAGATTAAAGATTCGTAAAAAAGGCGTGGACAGCTTTTGCAGGCCAGAATCTACCACAGAAGTGCTTTTTTTTCAGATACCACATTTTGCATTAAAAGAGCAGACAGAATTGAGAATCTTCTATGTATATTTATAACTGGCTTGAATGATATTTTGGGTTTGCAACTGGAACAGTTTCTTTATACATTTTTTTTATTTACAGCAAGAAGATGTTTCTGTTCAATTGGAGGCTTTAGATATTTTGGCTGATCTGTTAAGCAGATTTGGTGGACTGTTGATTTCATTCCATCCTATGCTGTTGAATTCTTTGCTGCCTCAATTGGCATCTCCTAGACAGGTAAATCATAACAGAAAATCTAAAAAATACTTTCCTTGCTACAAAAGCTGCTCAATACTGTAAACATTGTAGTTAATTAATTAAGAACAATTATTGTAAAATACAAGCAAAATTGTTTGAAATGATGTATAAAAAATTTATTATGACAAACCTAGCACTTCAATAAATGTTGCTCACATTTTACAAATCCTGATTATGAACCATAAAACAATTTATTTATGCCTTTTGATAAATACAATATAAATCTTGACTCATGGTGTTAACTTAATACACCTTTGCATGTCTAATGTCCAAAAAGATGAATGCTTAAGGCATGTCCAATAAGAAATGCCCAATGTCAACCAACCCAACCAACCCAACTGCCAACTTTAAAGATGACCAATGGTCAAGAAGTTTCTTTCATCTCATTATTTGTGAAACATTGAAAACCTAAACTTAAAAAAAAAACATGTTATTCCAGGCTGTCCGTAAACGCACTATAGTTGCACTCTCCCATTTGGTGATGTCTTGCAATGCATCTCTGTATAATAAGCTCATTGATCACCTGCTGGAAGGATTGGGCTCATCAACATCTTCAAGTGTCAGTCGCACACACATTCAGTGTATTGCTTCAGTGTGGTAAGATTTTAAAACAATTCTTGAAATAAATACAAACAAATAATAATCATATTGTCATCACGGACAGGACTATTGTAGCCAATAAGCCTGATATCGTGCTGACAGATCGATCACATCACCAGGCAGTGCTCGTCGACATCACCATCCCACATGATGAGAACCTCGTGAAGGCAGCGAAGGACAAACTCAGCAAGTACCTTGACTTGGCTCACGAGGTGACTGCTATGTGGGATGTTGACTCGACGATCATTGTCCCGATAGTCGTTTCGGCAAACGGTCTAATAGCGAAGTGTCTCGACCAACATCTCAAGAGACTCTCGCTAGATGGCTGGATCAAGGGCCAGATACAGAAGACGGTACTTCTGGATACGGCACGCATCGTCCGGAGGTTCCTCACTCTGCGGCCCTGACCACCGGTAGCTTGGGCCCTGCCCCGTTACTGGCAGCAAACTAGGTTAGGTTTTTATAATATTTTTATTTTGTATGTTCTCTTCTATATTTTACTTTTTATAACTATTATAAAAACCTAATCCTAAGAATGAAATAAAAATAAAGAAAATCATTTTTTGTGTCACCTAACAACCATTCTGTTGTTGTGATAATGTTTTCATGGTACCAATATGCACATGGTGTATTCATGTTTGTAATACCACGATGATCCCTAGAGGAGAACCAATCTTATTTCAATTTTTATTCACATATTGACATGATTGGAATTTTAATTTTATATTATTATTAATCTTATTTATACCTTTGACGATTTCAATATAAAATCTTATACTTAACTGACATTTATGTAAATTATATTTTAATCTTATATTGAATGAATAAATAAACTAAACTAAACTTACCTTACATAATCTTTTGGCTCTGGCAAAAACAGCAGGGCTACTACGAAATTCGAAACTCGAAGTTCGTGTTGTGCGGTCCCTCTGACACTTATACTATTTAATACAAGAGCGAGAGGAACGGTACGATACGAACTTCGAGTTTCGAGTTTCGTAGTAGCCCTGCAGTACTTCACAGTCACAAGTCTTCCAATGAGGCTGGCATAGTCACACAGGTGCACTGTGCACTAAAAGCCTAAAAAAAACTTAACAATAGGTAAGGATAAATCTTTATGATATGTTCCAGCCGTCAAGCTGGGCACAGATTCGGGGAGCAGCTGTGGCGAGTGGCACCCCAAGTTCTGGAACACTCTACTGATGCAGATGAGGAACTGCGCGAGCATTGCTTGCAAGCCTTGGAGGCATTTGTCCTAAAGTGTCCCAAGGAAGTGCAGCCCCATATCCCCACGGTAAAAGGTTTATTTTATATATGCTTGTGTTTTTAGAATCCTTACTAATATTGTAATGGAGGCAGTATCTGTCTGTTAGGTACCTTTTCACGCTTAAACCACTAAACCAATAGTTGAAATTTGGTATGGAGATAGTTTGAGAGCCTGGAAAGGACATAGGATAGCTTTAATCTTGGAAAAATGGGTAGTTCTCACAGGATAACGTTAAACTAATTTTTTGCAGATATAACTGCGGGCAACAGCTAGTTTCAAATAACGGATTGAAACAGAAAACTTAAAATTTATGCAGTTAAAGATGTAGGACTTTGCCATTTCAGAAATGTGAATTGAACTCCAACAAATAGTATAAACTGACCTGAATTATAAAAAATCTCGCCATATTGCGGAAAACCAATAGAACTAATTTCTTGCACTGGTAACAATAAATTCAAATGTCATCTGTCTATTGCTGTCAAAGCTAACATTTTTTAACATGAAACTACCGTGAGACCTCACATTAAATATATTGACCCGGATAACTCACGTCTTAAATCGAGTTTAGCTCGACATGTTTCGGACTAATCCGTAGCCCTTCGTCTTCGGAGCAACGCGACTCAGCGGCTGCTGCAACACGCGCACTGCAGCACACTGCCGAAGACGAAGGGCTACGGATTAGCCCGAAACATGTGTCGAGCTAAACTCGATTTAAGACGTGAGTTATCCGGGTCAATTTATTTAATAAAAGCTTAACATTGTTTGCGTGTCGTATTTTAAAGTGTTATTTTGTGTTTCTGTGTGTTAAAATGCCGAAGATTATCCATAAGCCATGGAAGGAAAATAATTCACAATGTATAAAAGTATTTGTCATAGAAAAAGTCTGAAGGATTAGAAAATATTCCTTTAAATAACATCACCAATACCATTGTCAATATGTCTGGTAGGCACTACATAGAAAGTGTAAAGAATGTTGCAATATAAAACGTTGAACTGCTGCCCTCGCGTCAGGTTTTTTATATTCCTGGTCAGCCTTTACAAACTTGACTTTTTGTTTAAAATAATGCTTTTTTCGTCAGATCATTGAGTTGTGCCTCAAGATGATCACATACGATCCCAACTACAACTACGAAGATGAGGAGGAAGGCGGTGGCGGGGAGGACGAGGAAATGGAAGACGAGACTGCCACTCCGGATGCTGACCCCGACTCTGACTCCGAAGAGTACTCTGATGACGATGATATGTCCTGGAAGGTGAGACAGAATGACTGCTGATTTTACAACCATAGTTCTACTCCATGAATGAGTGCGACTTCATAAACATCGATTGCTATTGATGATTATGAAGTCGCACTACCCCCCATAGCATCAGATTTAATAATTATTTATATTATACTTACCTAGGTATAGGTATTAGCGGGCTGTTTTCCGCAACTCGACGTCTAAGTGCGCCTATTTTGCGTGATTATACTTACCTAACTAACCCTATTTATTTATTTATTGCAGGTGCGACGTGCGGCGGCTAAATGTCTGGAGTCTGTAATTTCTACTCGTCATGAATTACTAGCCGAAATGTACCACACTGTTTCGCCCGCTTTGATTGCTAGGTTTAAAGGTAAGAATTAAACAGCAATCATTTAAGTTTTAAAGAAAGAAAATAGATTTATTCGGAACAGTGACAGAATAATTACATAAAAGAAAGACAAAGAAAACAGTGAAGAGCTGGCTGGTTTTGGAGTTAATTTAGACTGACTTGTTTTCTTAATATGCCTTTCACTAGTCATTTCAGCCTTTGGGAAGACTGTTGTACAGAAACTTTCATAAGTGCATTCCCACTTGAACAAAACTTTCCTGTGAAGCAGAAATTGACGCTATCTATGTGTTCTAAGTATAAACCTCCATGTAAACCTTCGTTATCTCAATAGATAACGTTGATAAAGTTTAAAAAATATAAATAAAACGATAATTCGGGTAGTCTTTGCTAATTACTGCTTCGTATACTTAGAGCAACGCGGACTCCCTACCGGAAGGGATTACCTTTAAAATAGTTCTGGCGTTTGTTGCGGAGGGAAATGTGCACACAAGTGCAGTTCCGCACACTTACACGCAAAAACAAAACTGCCAACAGACTGTAATAACATCGTTAACACATAAATAATCCAACAATACACTAATAATTCGTGTAAGTAAACGAATCCGACAATAATATTGTGATAAAATGTATGATTTTGTTGTTTAAATGTAATTAAATAGCAATAATACGATAACAATTTACTTATATACTCTACATGTGAAATGTAACACCATCTTTTTGCAAGCTTGATGTCCCAGATCTCTTTTTACATCAGAAAACTGAACAATTCGGCATTTTTGGCACTGCAGCGTTCACTCGCGCGACTCGATTCAGTCTAGTTTGAAATCCGAGCGCGCCTTGTTTTATAAAATTCGTATGCCCGGTTGGGCTTGTACTTTGACAGAGGGGAACGCGGCGAATGGCTACTCCCTTCCGTAGGAAGCCCGCGTTGCTCTAAGTTCGTATATTATTGAATGATATTTTGCTCAGTTTCATACTCGTTTGTCACGGCTGTTTTTTTTATTATCGTCGGTAAATCCTTCGTAATGAGGGTTTTTTGACAGTCGAAATACCGTTAGATCAAGATGGCGTCAGTATCGTGAGGTCCGTTTGGTTTGGCATTACAGCCTTGCTTGCGATTGGCTGATTTAGTTATTTAACCAATCACAATCATGACTCAAATGTCAAAGTTGTCAATCGGACCTCACAAGTTCACAATACTAGCGCCAACTAGCCTGTTACGATAACTCTCATTCCGCCGGTATTGTGAATTCGCTTTCTTCAAGCTATCTCGTCGTGTTCATGTTTATATTCACTAATCATCTTGTACGACTCAAACAAACATTCAAACACACAAAATACTCCTGACTTTCTTACTAGATTCGAACCCGGGACACACCCGGAAACTCGTTCACCTTTATTCAAAGTCATAGTCAAAATATCTTTATTCAATTTAGGCTATAACAAGCACTTATGAATGTCAAAAAAAAATCTACCACTCGTTCGGAAAAACCTCTGTTGAGAAGAATCCGGCAAGAAACTCAACGAGGTATATTTTTTTAAACAGATTTACAATATTATTAAATGATATGTATACATCACAAGTATTTAACACAACTTTATTTTTAACACAGTAGGTTCGCTATTTGAAGTGATCGCTAATGCGGATCGGAATTATTTCCAAATATCCCTGTCCATGATATAATCATTAACTTTATAATACGCCTTAGATATTAATGTCTTCTTGACAATAGATCTGAATTTTGTATCTGCTTCATTTATATTCTTCAAGTGTTCTGCCTCTGCCAAAGTGTTACTGGCAAATCATGTAAAAATTTTCAACTCATGCAAAGTAAGTAAGTTTAGGTATTTAACCTTCGCTACAGGACAGACGAATTAATGATCGCTAGACAGAGCCAGATTTAATAAAGGAGTCGAAGTTGATAAAAGGGGGTCGATTCCGATAACGGACCTGGATTAAGTGAATCAGATCACATCTTTTAACTGACATGACGATAATTTGTTCAACCAGAGCGAGAAGAGAACGTGAAATGCGACATCTTGAGTGCGTATACGGCCCTTCTAAGATCCACGCGCCCCCCGCCTTCACTGCAGTTGACAGTTACTCCGGCTGACAACTCGCCGCAGGCTTTGCTTCTACAGAGGGTATGAAACTATTGTTGATAACTTTAGATTTATTGTCACTTCTGTGTTTTAAGAGATTAATAGGCACACTATCACAGAGGAGGGCACGTAGCTGATTGCCGAACTTGTACGCGTTTAGTAGGCCGAGCCAATGTGAACTTGTACGCGTTTAGTACCTAGGCCGAGCCAATACGAAGCCGTCTGCTATAAAAGTTTGGTAATTGTTGTTTTATAGCCTCCACTCCACACTTTAAGAACACACACATATCAACGAACCACACGAACTCGAAACGCGTAAGTGTAGTGTGGTGGTGGGGATAGTTGGGTCAATTTAACTTTTTCATGTTTGTTATTCTGTCCCGTTGTCCAAGAGATCAGTGACAGAGTTTCTTAAAAAAACCGTTATTTATGATATATGCTACTAAGGTGCTTAGGAGATAGTCCATAAAATAATGGGCTTGTAACTTTCACAAAAATGCACGCTCGGTAAATCTTAACCACAGAAAACATACAGAAACTCTTTGTTTTAAATGGTTGTCCATGGGACGTAACCATAGCGAGGTACAAGAAAAAGTTGATCGACCCAGCTGCATGAATAGCTGCCACGAGCAAAGTAATGAAGGCTAAAAGACTGGCGAAATATCGCTAAATGGCGTTAGTATCGTAAGGTTTTTTTGACGTTACTGTCTTGCTTGCAATTGGCTTATTTAGTTATTAGGCAATCGCAAGCAAGACCGTAACGTCAAAAAACCTCACGATACTAACGCCATCTAGCGATATTTCGCCTGTGGCCCTCATTGTTTATAGTAGTGTTTCTCTATTGTTTGCGTCCAGGTGAGCGCAGTGGTGCGCGGCGCGCTGCGCGTGATCCGCGGGCGTAGCGTGCGGGCGCGCGGCTGCGCGCTGGCGCTGCTGCGCGAGCTGCTGGCCGCCGCGCCCGGCTGCCTCGCTGACCACGCCGCGCGCGTCATCAGAGCGCTCACGCCCGCCCTCACGTCAGTACACTAACTTTTTATCAAACTTGCTCAGAAATTATCGCTTTCCATTTGAAAGTAGAACACCGGAAGTGTCTCATTTTTGATATTTAAATTTTTAAAACAACACTTCCCTGCGTAGAAGTTTAATAAATGTATTGAAATCCATTATTTCCGGCTATGATAACTATTTAAAACTTGAATCAATTGCATGTGAAATTGAGAGGACCTCAACAGTCAATCTCATACAGTCAGCTAAATGCCCCTTGTTTTATCGCAGTGCGTGCGTAACTTTTTTTCAATTTTTCTGTTTATAATGTCTATGGTTTGTTAAAAGTTTTTAGGAAGCGGGAAAATGAATAATTCCTGGGACTTAAGGTGACGCATCGCTAAACAATTAATCGAAAACAGAGCGTTTGTACCCCGCAACCCGCTCACACCCCTCTATTTTTTACGTGGCTTGCGTGTCACAGTCGACCGTATGTTACACTGACAGCGCCTAGACAGCGCGCTAAAACAGACAGAGACGTCTTAGAGTTGCCCTTACAACTTTTTTTTAGTTTTTTTGCAAATAGCAGTAGGTAATGAAATCACGAGTATTTTTAACTGACTTCAAAAAAAGGAGGAGGTTATCAATTCGGTTGTATTTTCTTTTTTTATGTTTGTTACCTCAGAACTCCATCATTCGTCTAGTAATGCTTTCAATTAGGTCCCATATGCACCAAATCAGGATCTGATGATCGGATTCTAAGGAAATCGAGGGAAGTCTTCAAATATTGCAAGTGAATTTTGACTCGCTTCTAGTGGTCTGATTGACGTGGAATTTGGCATAGGTACTTATGTAGGGTGGATGACAGTGCAAGTACAATCCACAAAAAGCACAGTCGACAAGAGCTTGTATTAAAAATTAAATTTATAGATTTCGCCTGCCACCATATATTGTCCATTTGATAGTAAGTAGGTTGAGACCCATTAGACATAAGAAATCTCGGGCCGTAAATGTAGGCAAGTACTGCAGAGCAAAAAGTAAATAATACAAACATATGGTTTTACAGGTATTTTTTTATATTTATCTTTTTTAATATTAATATTTTACTTATTTACACTTAACACAGTTATTTACTAATTTACATAGGTATTTATATTTTACATTTTACTTATTTATATTAAAAAAAATATTATTTACACAAACATTATTAAAAGACAACACAATCATTTATAGCCGTTTATTAAATTTATTCATTTAGATCTACAAGATCTGCCAATGGCTGTATTTAACCAATAAGTTCTATAAACAGCCCGAAGAGGGCGTTGTTAAACTAGTATATAAGGAGATAACTCTTAGAAATAAAGGCCTTTTTTCCGCCATCACCGCCGGCAACGGTCGGCACCAAACAATTAATCTGTATTTTATTCTTCCCAGAATTAAGATTGGTTTTTGGAGTCTTTTTTTATTTTTTTTATTTCAACTCCAAATTTTGTTACTTTTACGATCATCCCGTAAAATCCACATCGAAAATACAAACTGAAACATAGATCAGAAAAATCAGAAAAGCGCTGGTCTCTTTTTCTGGTTTTTCCGTGCATTTATGTTCGTTTGTATTTTCCCAGAATTACCCAAATTTAACACCGTTATTATTCGGAAACTGACATAACATAATTTGAGTTGTCAACGTACTACACACCGAAAACTCAGATTGCAAGCCTACTCGTACTTGATTTTCAGAAACTAATTTCATTATAGCTACTCTGCAATCAAACGAACACTTATGCTGAGAAAGTTTTACAAGTTCCATTATAAAATGATTAAAATCAATTATTCGGTGCCCCAAATCTTGATTTTCGGTCTCAATCTGAAACAAACGTTTATTTTACTCTAGATATTGTAAGGGTCAACTTTTTATTTAAGGTTCAACTGTGTTATTTTTAGTACAATACAAATATTCGTAACACCACAGATCAGTACGGTCAGCATCAAAAGTAGCTGCGTATTTTTAAACTTTGTCGTTATACAACAACGTACTTACACCATACAAATTTGGCAATATCCTAATACGACAAAGTAAAAAAATGATCCGCTACTTTGGGTGCTGACTATACAGTGAAATCACAGTAAAAAAAGGCAAAGTAGAAAAAAGCTGTCTTAAATCTTTAAAATTAACCTTTTTAGAACCTAAGTACAAAACAATACACTACTCCGACTCTTTATTGTACACCAAAGTACATTCGTTTACTGGCTTTAAGTTAATACAAAACTTACTGATACTTCAGATGCGCATTCTAATACTATGTTGACAGATGAGTTATTTTTCTCACATTATATTTCTATCTATAATAGAAAAAAAAAACATTTTTACAAGTTTCAAACATACACTAAACATATGATCTTTATTCTGCTCACGTAAAAATTGGCAATAAAAGAAATACTTACTGTAGCTGTAGACCTACATAGTTTCTTCAAGAAGGTCCTTATTATTCTTATCTGCAGTCCTTAAATAAATTTTCTTATTTATTAACTTGAATTTGTTATTAATTATACTATAATTACTATGTAGGTAGGTAGGCGTTTTCAAAAAAAAGTGTACCTTTTCTTTCAAAATGTATTTAATTTTTTCATATAAACTTTATAAGTCAGTTTTGTGACGCCCATACCGAGTGTATGAAAAAAAAAACGTTACAAAACTGTCATTTTTCATAGGGACTTTTTTTTAAACCATCGGAATCGATTGTGCTTTTGATTCTGAGAAGGAAAAACTATATTTTTCCAAAATTGAAAAAAAGAATGAATACGCTTTTTTGTGAAAACGCCCAGGTAGGTACTAAAATCTTACGAGATTAATACATTTTGTAACTGCATACATTGGCGAATTTTCTCGTTTTCTAAAGAAACGAAATTAAAATGAAGCGATATTAACTTGAGTTGATATTCAAAGTAAGTAGATCTTTAAAATTAATATGGATACATACCACTACATACCCTTGCATAAAATCGATTGACATTGTTTTATTTCCACCTAAATTCGAAGACGGCTCCATGACTTTATTCTCAGAACTTTGTTCTAATGATTGCTTCCTGAAAGATAATAATGTATTTTTATTATTTGTGTTACTGCTTATTGAAATATGAATAGTTTTGTAAGTATAGTCAATGGCTTTTTGTACAAACACTGAATTGCAATAATTAAAGGAATAAAATCGATTTTCTACAGTACCTTTAGATTTCTAAAGTTTAGAAGTTAATGTTTTCGCGTACTTAGGTACTTGCAGTTCACTATTGGTTCACACACATACTTTAGAATATTTTTAACTATTAATTACCTTACCTACCTACCTACTTACCTATCTAAAAAGTAGGTAAGTACTTAGGTATTACCTATTATACTCGTATAAAACTAGAAGCAGATAGGGAATATTACTGCAATGTTCTGCCGTCAGAATGCAGCACTAGCACAAACCGTAATCGAATGCCTTTTAAATGTCCGTAAGATACCAAAATATCACATTATATCAATAAATTTTGGAAATATAGCTCTGTTACTTTCGATGTAAATATCATATTATTTTGTTAGTATGTCATATGTCATGAACCGTCATGGCGACAAACTAAGAACTGACGTTGTCATGGCGATTTGTTTACGTTTTGTGCCAGTGAACTGTAGAAATATAATGATTACTCACCTTTTCTTAATCATAACCATACATTTATGAATTAAACAACCTTTCTTTTTCCTTTTTGAAGATCCGACATTTTTTTCCCATTTATTGCTCGGTATTATTTTATATGCGATCGATGGCGCGTGGCAGTTCGACTAGCATAGGTCCGTCGCTGACAACGCCGGCGGCGGTCTGAGGCATGCGCTGAGAGGGGACTGGTTTCATAGGGTTTCATACAAAATACGAGCGCGCGCTAGCTTATATTAAAATGTCGTAAGCGACAAAACGGTTTTTGTCGTTTCAACTACAAATTACAATTTAATAAAATAAAATCCAACTTGAAGGTTGAAGTATGGGTTAAAACTAATTTAATATGAAAATTTGGAATCTTAATTTGATCTGGGTTGCCTGTAACAAGCAAATCCCTGTCTTACAAGAGGTATCTTTGATATTTTTTTCTGTGCTATAAAATTTTACGAATCGTGTTTCGGCAACTTGGAAAACAATGTCATTGAAATGAAGAATCAGGTTTTCAAATATCACTTTGATATGTTTTGTAATTGCTGAGATAAAACTAGATGTTTTTCACCAAAATGCCCAATTCGTCGTCTTAAAAAAATCATGGATAACGTTTCAAAGTAGACGGAGCTCGCAGCCGCAGCTCCTATTCCGCGTAGTTTACGTGCTTCGTGCCTTGTCACAACTAGAGCCATATAGATATATAGAACAATTTGAGCGGATATTACCGCCATTGTTGGCCGCAGAGAAATATTTTCCAGATAAAATATGCTTATATTTGCGCATTTTATACGATGCAATCATTTAAAATAGTGACCATAATAATAGTACATTGTGTATTAGGGGCGGTAAATAAGGAATTACGAACGAGAGTCTATTAGAAGTCCGAAGTCGAAGACTGAGGGCTTTAATGAGTCGATGTTCGTAATTCTAGTATCGCCCGTGCGACATACAATGTTTTTCATCACATTTGCGAGTAAAATTTTATATTTCTAAAAGAAAAAATATAATTCTTCCAAATATTGGCGATACCTTAGGCTGCGCTCTTGGTAGCGCCGCTTCCCCCTCCCGCAGCATGCGCCACAACGCGCGTGTGTATGTGATCCTGCAGCAGCGCGCGCAGCGCCATCAGTACGGGCACTGACTCATCTACCGACCTTGGGCTTCATGACAAGAAAATTAGTACGCGCAATTACTCATTTACCGACCACGGGCTTCATGACAAGCACATTAAAGTCGAGGGTTTTATTTAGGGGGTTGCAACCAAGGTAGCCTGCATGTTTATGACACTGTTTACGAGCAAGTGTGATGAAAAATAACATTAACGTTTTTTTTTGTGTGGGACCCCCTTTGCTTTAGTCCAACCCCGTCTCTGGACGATATTGACTCTTACCCTTCTTATTCACCAGTGACAAAGGAACGGCTTCATCAATGAAGATCGAGACGCTAGTGTTCTGCGTGTGCTTGGTGCGAGGGCACCCTGTGTCGGCGATGCGCGGGCACGTAGCCGCACTGATGCCGGCCGTCCTGGGTTGCGTGCATGACCCCTTCTACAAGGTCACGGCCGAAGCGTTGCGTGTACTGCAAACGTTGGTCAAAGTTATGCGGCCTCTGGGTAGGTGAAATTGGATTAACCGACTAACTATACAAGGTGTCTCTCTATTTTTTAGGGTTCCGTAGCCAAAATGCCAAAAACGGAACACTTACAGTTTCGCCATGTCTATCTGTCTGTCTGTCTGTCCGTCCGTCCGCGGTTTTGCTCAGGGACTATCAATGCCAGAAAGCTGTAATTTTTCACGGATATATATGAAAACTATGCCGACAAAATGGTACAATAAAAAAAAACAAAAAAAATTTTTTAGGGCACCTCCCATAGACGTAAACTGGGGGTGTTTTTTTTTCTCATCGAACCCTATAGTGTGGGGTATCGTTGGATAGGTCTTTTAAAACCATTACGGGGTTGCTAAAACGATTTTTGGATTCAGTGATTTGTTTGCAAAATATTTAACTTTAAAGTGCAAATTTTCATTAAAATCGAACGTCCCCCCCCCTCTTAAATCTAAACAGGTGGGTGGAAAAGTAAAAAAAAAATCAGGATCATTAGTAAGAATATCAAACTTACAAAGAAAACTATAACGGTTAAGTTTGCTTGAAAATTATTAGTAGTATAAAAATAAATACCAGCCTAAGGTATAAAATTTACCTGAACTTGGAAGATTCCGTATAAAATACGAAATCATTACAAAAATATTACTTAATTTTTTCGTAATGGCTACGGAACCCTATTTTGGGCGTGTCCGACACGCTCTTGGCCGGTTTTTTTCAGGAATATTTTTGTAGATGGTTGCGTTGGTGGCAGCACCCGTCTCAAAGACGTGACTATGAGTACTCTTCTTTAACTATGAATTAGTAGAGCTAAAACTTTTTTATTAGTTTGGCTTGCTGTTATGGCCTGATAAACGAAGGGATTAAACATAATCGCTTACTAAATGCAAACAGCTTCTCTCAATATAACTAAGCAGAAGTCAACTCTACTTCTAACGTTGATTTTACGACAGTTGAAATTGAAATTATTAACTTAGTGATCTGAGCCCGAGTTTAAACCCACGATCCTCTGCTTGAGAGGCCATTGGTCGAACCACTAGGCTACCATGGCTTTGTCTTCGGCTTAAGACAGTTTATTTTTGAGAATTACCTTTAATTGGTCAGCCTCGCTGTCACATAAAAAGTCTGTTTTTTAGATATGTACATGAAAGAGAACCCTGAAGAAATCGACACCGATGTAGTAGTAGAGCCACCACCAGAAGAGCTGCAACAGTTTATACTGCCGATGTATGAGTGCACGCTCGTCAGACTGCGGGCCACAGATATGGACCAAGAGGTTAAGGAGCGGGCGATTGCCACCTGTGGACAGTTACTGTGCCATTTTGGGGACTATTTACAGGTAAATACTCAGGTCTTATACTACGAAGTTCAAAATTAGACCTTCGTATCGTGCCGTCTCGCTCACGCTAACAGTAGGTATTTAGTGGCGGAGTTAGAGGGATAATATGATTCGAATTTTGGAGTATCCAGGTCCATTCATTTCAAAGACAGCCCAGGTATTGGCAATAATGGTTGTGCGGTGTGGGTAAAATAACACAAATGATGATGACTGGGTATACATTCTAATAATTTGATCCCTGAATCTGAAATTTAATTCAAGTTAAATTTGGGAAAAAGAGGCTCCTTACATTTTTTGATGATTCTGAAGACACGGCATGTAGATTGATGTCTTGGTCGATAATCTGCCAGTTTTCGGTGGGATAACTGCCAGTTACTACCCGCAATAAAGATACACTAGGATTCAACAGCTATTGCCATCCCTCTAACTCACAACAAGCATGCTTTGACCTTTCTTACGCTAATGGCTATTGAAACGGACTAGTAAGAGTGGGCCCGGGCGTGTTCGTTTTTGTGTACACAATGTGATATTTGATTTTTCTTCCAGAATGAGCTGCCCATTTGTCTGCCAATATTCTTAGAACGTCTGCGTAACGAAATAACTCGCCTTACTACGGTCAAAGCTTTAACTAAAGTAGCTTCGTCACCCTTGAGAATCGATTTAAGGCCTATATTGGTAAGTTACTGAAGTTAATCTCTCACTGCCATACTCGAGAAGTTTTTTCTTTCTAGAACTTTTTAGGAATTGTTGTATTTTTGTTTCAGTCCGAGGCTGTGCCAATTTTAGGGACATTCCTCAGAAAGAACCAGAGAGCATTAAAATTGTCTACACTAGTTTTACTTGATACGTTGGTGCACAATTACAGTAACGACATTAGCATAGAGCTTCTTGGAAAGGTGAGCTACAGATTGCTAATATTATTATTATTTATATTATTTGTTGTTGTTTTGTTCTATTGATTGAAAAGAGCTACAAGTTAATTTATGAATCAGCAAAAAAGGCGTACCTTTGAGACGAATAGTAACACCTTTCGTTTTACGTTACTTGACACCTCTGGCTTGAGTATGTATGGGTTTAACGTTTTTAGGGTTCAGTAGCCAAATGGCAAAAAACGGAACCCTTATGGATTCGTCATGTCTGTCTGTCTGTTTGTTCGTCCGTATGTCACAGCCACTTTTTTCCGAAACTATAAGAACTATACTGTTGAAACTTGGTAAGTAGATGTATTCTGTGAACCGCATTAAGATTTTCACACAAAAATAGAAAAAAAAAACAATAAATTTTGGGGGTTCCCCATACTTAGGACTGAAACGCAAACATTTTTTTTCATCAAACCCATACGTGTGGGGTATCTATGGATAGGTCTTCAAAAATGATATTGAGGTTTCTAATATAATTTTTTTCTAAACTGAATAGTTTGCGCGAGATACACTTGCAAAGTAGTAAAATGTGTGTCCCCACTCCTGTAACTTAAAATAAATCGTAAAGTAAAGGAAACTTTTAGATTATGTTACTTGCTGCTACGGAACCCTTCATGGGCAAGTCCTGGGCGAGGCACTTGGCCGCTTTTTATCATTCAAAGTGAGATACGATGCACAACATAGCGTATAACCATGATTTTATAAGTAAAGATAGGTCATCTGCTCACGAAACAACCGAAAAACATGATCTACTTGCGACTGGTGTGGTGCCGAAGACAGAAATAAGAGCCAAGCTGTGCACCGCTGATTTTCAGAGTGTTTTTTCTTACAACGTAATAACTAATTGGTGCAGAATCCCTACTTTCCCTACTTAATAACTATTATAAATGTGGAAGTAACTCTGTCTGTCTGTGTGTTATTCAATGCTAGTTATTGTGGTAGGTGCTAGTGGAGGTTCCTCCGCTGGTGTGCGAGGCGGACCTGCACTGCGCGCAGACGGCGCTGACGCTGATCCGCGGCGCGTGTCTGCGCTGCCCGGCGGCGCTCACGGGAGACGCGCGCGCCGCGCTCACGCCGAACATACTCGCGCTGGCCAAGTCGCCGCTGCTGCAAGGTCAGTGGCCGACATGTTGGTGACAAATAATGCGTTGAATCAGGCGTTACTTGGCGGAGGTTTGCTCACCCACGACCTCAGGTTCATCATCATCAGCCGGAAGACGTCCATTGCTGAACAAAGGCCTCCCCCTTAGAACGCCACAATGAACGACAGCTCGCCACTTGCATCCATCGGGTTTTTCGCAACTCTGACGATGTCGTCAGTCCGCCTGGTAGGAGGCCTGCTAACGCTTCGTCTTACGGTTCGTGGTCGCCACTCGAGGACCTTCCTCCCCCAAAGGTTATTTGTTCTTCGACCTTACGATGGCTACCTCTATCCAACTACAGTGTCAATAGGCGATCTTTACTGATCATTTATCGTGTTTGTGAGCCAACTTTACCTTTTGTGACTTAGTAGCACAGCTGTTTTGGTCACAGCTGTTTTGGCCTATCGCCAAATGGCAGCCTGTCTCTACAGAGGCATAGAGATGTTAGATGGATGAGGGTTTCTGTGACAGGCCTGTTAGTAATTTCGATTGGAAATTCCGAATCGAAATTCCGTTAATACGTCACACACGTACGTTTATATCAATTCGAAATAACTTTGAACGCACAGGAACCATACGGAATTACGGAATTCTGAAATACGGAATTCCGAATTGGAGAGAACTTCTGACGGAAAACTACTGTTTGTATGTGGTAGGTCCATAGATTTGTATGAATTTACTGCGTTCGGAATCCCGAATCGGAATTTCGAATCTAAATCGAAATTCGAATCGAAACGGAATTCAGAGTGTATGTGGCCGCCCTTATTGCGTTCGAAATCTCGAGTCGAAATTTCGATTCGAAATTGCAAGTGTATGTGGCGGCCTTTAGTGATATTTCGCCTGTTAAGAAACCCTCATTCTGCTGCGGAAATCGAGTGTGTACTGTGACCCAGCTAAAGGCTGTGTGTGTGTGTGTGTGTGTGTGTACAGGCGGCGCGCTGAAGGCGATGCTGGGCGTGCTGAGCGCGCTGGTGGCGGCGGACGTGGCGGGCTGCTCGCGGCGCGAGCTGCTGGCGCTGCTGGTGGCGCCCGTGCACCGCGTGCACGAACACAACGCCACCGCGCACCACATCAAACAGGTACAGGTATAACTGCATCCGCAACTGCTTCATCATCATCTTCTATTACACGTCCCACTGAAGGGCACATAACCCTCCTCTAATGAGGCTTAGACCCCCTTAAATAAAGCTTTGGGCCCAGGTCCTATAATACAAAGTGCAAAATTCTACTTTCGTATCTTGCCGTCCCGCTGACGATTATGTTATTTAATACGAGCATGAGATGCACGGTACGATACGAACTTCGATTTCGCATTTCGTAGTAGCCCACCATTGCAGAGTGCGAGCTTCACACAATTGAATTTCTTCGCAGATCTGTGCATGTTCCCTCGCGATGTTTTCCTTCACCTTGAAGTACATGGTCCGTCGCGTGCCTAGTTTTAGAATAGGACGGACCGATATCTTCCCGTGGGTCTCGTAAAAGGCAGTAAAAAACCGAAGCCTGTTATTTTCCTGTTCGCTAACTTTAAAATTTCAAACAATAAACATAACGTAGATGATAGAATAATACTATGCAGTCGAGCCAACCGCCTGGTTTTGCTTCATCTTAGTGACCCCCGTACGTAGTAGCCCATGTACGGCCATCTCTTCATCGCCATTGCGCGCCACAATGACCATTGTGTACTAGAGAATCACTTCACTTACCGTGTGCAGGCATTTCACTCGCTGGCGAAGTGCGTGGCGGCGGTGGTGACGGAGGGAGGGTCGGACGCGTTGGACGTGGTGCGCGGGTTCCTGCGGGACGCTTCGCAGCCGCCTTCCGACGCGCACCACATGTTCGCGCTGCTCGCCGTCGCTGAGATAGGGCGCCATCTGTGAGTAGCGCGACGATCACGAACCTGTATTTAAAGCTGAGAAACCTTATTATCCGAGGCACTATCATCCGGTGGGACTCCACTCCTGCGGAAATGGATACAACTCCATACCCACCTATAGCCAAGACGTCTGATATTTTGTTATTTGCTTTAAATGTACCATGCTAACACTAGCGCATAGCACATTGTTACTAACCTTATATGGATTTTTGTCTGAATTAAATAAATTGAATTGCATTTGACTGCGTCCTGTGAGTCTACAAGCGATCACCTAACATGTTGACCTGGCATGACATATCTAAGGCTACGTACGCACTATGCGGCTGCCCGCGCGGTTTTAGCGCGCCATCTCTTTCTCAAGCGATACATTGAAATGGGACGGCGCGCTAAACCCGTTCGGTTTGCCGCATAGTGTGTACGTGGCTATTTCGTGTTATCTAATAGAACAGCTCACCCGCCTCACGGAGCGCTGCTCTATTAGATGACATGAAACAAGCACGCCGCGTGAGCGCCCGCGCCTTGCACCCGCTTAACGCAGCGGACGCCCTTAAAAACGTCAAAATATACAGAACAGAAATTAGATGTCTACTTTTCTCGTCCTTTAACAGAGATCTGAGCTCCATTCCGAACCTTAAGGAGGTTCTGTTAAGTTCATTCACCCCGTCATCCGAGGAAGTGAAATCAGCCGCGAGTTACGCCCTTGGGTCCGTCGCAGTCGGCAACTTGCCTGAGTTCCTACCGTTCATCCTAGGCGAGATCGAGGCGCAGCCGAAACGACAATATTTACTTCTGCATTCGCTTAGAGAGGTAAGTTTGTAAGACTTTTATTTCGTTATCTTTTTCTTACAATAAACAAATCAACTTAGCAAAATAACATAATTTAGGTGGACTTCACCGTTTACCTTTAGTTGCCCGAATTTCATTTGCCCGAATTTCACTTGCCATACCATCGTTTGGCATAAAATATATAGAACCGTGCTGTTTTCAGGATTTTTTTAAATGTCATCATATAGAATGCAGTAGGTTAGGTTAGGTTAGTTTAATATCAACTCTGAAGAAATTACTATTTCAGTAATAAATTACTTTATGGCAAATGAAAATTCTTAAAAACGTTACATTCGGCCATATGAAATTCGGGCAAACGATAGAGAACCGGGTTTCACATGTATACTTAACATAATTAAATAGTAAACACGATTTAGTTATACAATTCCTGAATATGAAAGTGTATTTCAGAAAGTATTATTTTCATAATGTTTGTCCCATTTTTTGTAGATAATTTCCTGCGAATCGTGTACCCCAGAAGGCGTTGAAGCTCTCAGACCTTTTATACCCGAAATCTGGGTCCAACTGTCGAAACACTGCCAATGCGCGGAGGAAGGATCTCGTAATGTCGTAAGTATTAAAAGAATATGGGGACTCGTATCTGATCTGACAGATATAATGAGATACCGTCTAAGTTTATTTTAACAAAATAATAAAACCTTATCAGTGAGTTGTGCAACAGGCCCTGAATATTGCATACAAAATTTAAGTCGCTGGAATATGTCATTGACTTTCTCTTTTTTTAGGTCGCCGAGTGCTTAGGAAAATTGTGTCTGCTAGAACCTCAAAGTTTACTGCCACATCTCAAGGAATTCCTCAAGTCACCTGAACCTCTCACTAGAACAACCGCCGTTACCGCTGTTAAGTTCACTATATCCGATCAGGTAACTAACTTTAATATTGTTTGCTTGTGTAATTCATTCGTAATTTTATGAAACTTTTATTTAACATTAAAAGTTTAACCTTACAAGTCTAATGTCACCCACTCCTAGTGACGATATTGATTTGAAATTTGGCACAGAAAAACCTAGCCCTAAGCCCAGAAAAGTCTACAGAAAGTACAGTCATCAAAAGTGCTTAAAGGTCATTAAAGGTGCTCATTAGAGCCACCCGGCACCCGACTAGCACCGTCTCGACTTTCGGGGTCCACTTGTCGACAGGTGGTCCATGGGTGGACGCCGCGTTGACAACGAGTGGACCTCGCGTGGTCCACGAATTTCTGAGTACCTATGGCGGCGAGCAGCGGGCTATCACCGAGTGGTTCACTCGCCGTCCGCGTGTGGCAATCTCGCGAGTGAGGCGATCCGGTGATTCTACGGAGTTGATGTAGTGAGCACACACCCATACAAATCCATATGCAGAATACTAACCGCTCGAGACGAGGCGGTGCTAATGAGGTGCCGGGTGGATGTAATGAGCTGTGACCTTAATAGTGCACGATGTGTATTAAAAATGACAATCTTAAGATAGTCCATGCGATATATTTATTTTCTAGTTTTTACCTGTAATTATTATTATTATTATTTAATTTTACTCCAATCCTTTTGTGAATTGCTTATAATTATCTGACGTGTGTTTATAACGTATTTTTTCAAAAGGTAATAAATAAACCTATCTGTCTATCTTATCTATATTGATAATATGATAACTGTGGTCCACGCTAGTCCGTCTAAGGTTGTAATTATTTGGGTGTTCCAGCCGCAAGCGATCGACCCCCTGCTCCGCGCGTGCATGTCGGAGCTGCTGGTGCCGCTGTGCGACCCGTCGCTGGGCGTGCGGCGCGTCGCGCTGGTCGCGTTCAACTCCGCCGCGCACAACAAGCCGTCGCTCATACGCGACCTGCTGCCCGCCGTGCTGCCTACCATCTATAGCGAGACCAAAGTCAAGGTGACCTAATACAGATATCCGGGTAAATATTCAGCGTTTTTGCGGCGTTTTTTATTTCGTCATTACCGTTTCGGAAATTACTATTAAAAGAGATGATGCTCGTGGTTATTTTTTGTCTTTAGACAATACCGATTTTAAATGGAGCGTGATCAAAATTTATGCATTTTGTCCTTGGGTTGTGCTAATAAACGTGGGATGAATGAAAAATGAATGAAAAAATGATAATGACGTTTAACCGACCGGTTGAAACGCTCACTTAATATTATAAATCCGTTTTGTTTGTTACCTTACCACGTCTAAACCGTTGAACCGATTCAGGTCGAATTCGGTATGCAGATAGTTTGAGTCCCGGGGATTTCAAAGGATAGTTTTTGCCCCGGAAAATTGCATAGTTACCGCGTAATAGCCCATTCATTTTCCATCGAACCTACGGAAAATATGGCCCGCCCACTTCCTAGAGGATATGGTTTTACTATGTCAGTTAGTCCCGTTCTCTTGCGTATTTCGGTGTTCCGGACGTGATCGCGTAGAGAAATTCCCAACATAACTCTTTCCATAGCTCTTTGGGAGACTTGTAGTCGGTGGACGAGCGTCCAAGTCTCGGCTCCATAAACCATTACGGGCAGGACGCACTGTTCGAATGTGCGGCGCTTGAGGTTTAAAGGCACTCGTTCGTCCCTGAACACGTCGGAAAGTTTGCCGAAAGCCCCCATCCCAACTTTTCTAACATTACTTTGGGGCTGTTTCACCATCCATTGATTAGTGTTAACTGGCGGTTAGGTGTGATGCCGTCTCTATTTGTTTTGTTCGAATAGACAGAGACGGCATCACATTTAACCGTCGGTTAACGCTAATCAATGTATGGTGAAACAGCCCCTTAGTGTCAAATGTCAAAACGGCTTTCACCGCCCTTCAGGATGATGGTGAGCGTTGGGACACAAGTGATATGCACTGGTTCTGAGTACATACTGCGTGTATTCTATAACCTTAGAACTATTACTACATATTGGGAGTGTGTGTGTGTGTGGCGCAGCTGACATTACAAATTTTAAAGTCGGAACAAATAGTCTGATATTTTCTTCCATACATCGGCCTTGATTATGTGGCTATAACGAATTAATTTTAAACGTGTCTCTCCTCCAACAGAAAGAACTGATCCGCGAAGTAGAGATGGGTCCGTTCAAGCATTCCGTAGACGACGGCCTGGACCTCCGCAAGGCCGCGTTCGAGTGCATGTACACTTTGCTAGGCACGTGCCTGGACCGACTCGACGTGTTCGAGTTCCTGCGGCACGTGGAGGATGGCCTGAGGGATCACTATGACATCAAGATGCTGACTTATCTCATGTGCGCTAGGCTGGCGCAGTTATGCCCCGCTGTTGTATTGCAGAGTAAGTTTCAATTTGTACAACACTCCTACTCCTGGGCACAACCTACCTGGACACAACCAGATGAGCTGGCAAGCCGAAAAAAATACTCGTGATATTATTCGATCCCGAAATGCCAAAAAAAAAAAAAACTAATTCGTGCGCGGCAAAGCCAAGTTAACTAACAAAATTTAGCGATAAATATTATCTGAATTATTTTTAATTATTACTTTTTAATTAACTTCGTAAAATAATTAATAGTTGATTGCGTTGCTGCAATTGATGATTTGCCATTGTCTACGTCCTACTGCTGGACAAAGGCCTCTTCCTTGGATTTCTAACTTATGAAAGCAGATGCCGGCAGTCATAAAAAAATGCTCTTTGTTTAATAACTTCAGGGCTTGAAAGCCTAGTGGAACCGCTTCGCGCGACTTGCACCATGAAAGTGAAGGCCAACTCCGTAAAGCAGGAGTACGAAAAACAAGACGAGCTCAAGCGGTCCGCTCTCCGCGCCGCCGCCGCGCTGCTGCACATACCAGAGGCTGGTACGTAACATCAGAAGGTCACTGTTTTATTGACCCTATTTTAAAACTTTTCCAGGCATATTGCATATAGCGACCACACATGTAAATATACAAATATTCGATCTTGCTAAAAAGTTGTTGAAAATATTATTCGTTTTTAAATTAATCTCTCATAGATAAACAATACAAAACTATGATTGATTTTGTTTTAATGAATTCACGGGGTCTGGAAAAAAGTTACCCGTCACTCGAGTGATCCTGTAATGGTTCAGTTTTTTCCTTGTGAAGTACGGAACCTTAAAAAGATACATAATAAAACAAGTGTAATATACTACATTTGTGTCAATTATTAAAAATTGGTGCTGCATTTTGATCTTTATCTTTTTTTTAGAGAACACAACATACCAATTTTGTGAATCTAGGTGACGTTGATATGCATTGACTCATTTCCAAATTTTGTAGGTGGTAGGACCTTGTGCAAGGTCCGCCCGGATTGCTACCACCATCTTGCTCGCTAATCCTCCCGTGAAGCAGCAGTGCTTGCACTGTTGTATTTCGGCGTGGAGAGTAAGACAGCCGGTGAAATTACTGGCACTTGAGGTATCCCATTTTAGGCCTCTAGGTTGGCAACGCATCTGCAATACCTCTGGTTTTGCAGATGTTTATGGGCTGTGGTGATCTCTTACCATCAGGAGACCCACTTGCTCGTTTTCATCCAGTCAAATAAAAAAAAAATTGCTTTTCAATGGAGAAAACTCCCAAAAAAGTAATTATATAAAAACTTCAAATGTATTTTTTTTTCTTTTTTCCCTTAGACAAGAATCCCCACCTGATGGATTTCGTGACGCAGATCAAGTCTTTCCCCGACCTGCAGCCTATCTTCGAGTCTATCCTGAAGGACTCCTCGGGCACCGCTGGCGTCGACTCCAACCTAATGGACCAGAGCTAGCCGCTTTGCGCTAACAAATGCATTTCTTCTTCTAGTTAACACCTCGCCGAGGTTTGAATTATTTTTATTATTTTTCGTTGTTCGGTTTTTATACCACCATTTCCACGCCTGTTGTAAAAATTGAAATTGAATAGATTTCTAATAATACTCGTATATCATTTTTTAATTCCGCTTCTACTCTTTACTTGGGCTAGGTAATGCAATAGTATCGCCTTATCGTTAACAAGACACCAAACATTTATGAATGTGCATCAAGATTTAAGAGAACCAAGATCTAGTATTCATACCACCTCTCATTGCAACTTGGAAAAGATGAATAAAAAAAAATGTTATGTTTAATTAAAGTATAAAATTTCATGTAGTATTTTTTCTTCCAATTCGAGAACAGAATTACATTAATCACCACAAATTGAAATTCTTGGTTGTCATGTATAATTATTTCAAGGGCATTAATTAATACAACAGTTGCAACAGATATTTTATTATAAAATTACAGCAGATAACTACAAACTTGCTAACTTCCCTACGTGAAATGCACACGTCCAAGGAAGGGATGCTTACAATGCTCACTAGGTACTTAGGATGTAGGACATAGATGAGCGGTCACTGTATTGTTATATTGTGACGCCGACACGATTGCATAGCTATCGAAAGAGATTAATTATACCTGATTGATGAATTGATTTAAAAAATATTATTATCCTTTTAATATTGGAGAAAGTTTATAATTGTGCACTTGGTATCAGATCGACTGGCGATTCAAAGGTTCGCTCATTTAACTACAAAACCTGACTACTTACTTTATTATTTTATTGTCACTGATTATTATTATTTCATATAAATATCTACATGTATAAGTCATCATCTCATCGGTAGATATGCAATGTAATTACTGATATGTATTGTGATATTACATGCTATGTGGAAAATCAAAGGAGAAAGGATAAATACATAAAGAGTGATGCGAAACATAAATAGTATCAGTTATTTCCCTTTCCTCTTCGCGGCGGGTGTTGCACTCGAACCCCGTACATTCTGGGCATCATTCTGTAAAAAAATATTCTAGTTTAAAAATGTAGACATTGAGTCCGTTTGTTTATATTCGTTTAGGTAAAACAGTTATTGTGAAAAAAATAAGAAAAAAATAAAGTTCCGTTCCCAAGATAAAGGAAGATCTTGGCAACGTGATTGGAAACATGCTATTTAAAATAGCATTATATAGTGGTTAATTTTAAAATTTACACCGAGAAACTTGGGTACCTTTTAAAACAAGTGAAATACGACTTTCTCGTCGCGTATGATGTGTACGGTCTAGGACTTTAATTCATGAGCCACCATGGAACATTTCACAGTAAACGTCATAGTGACATCGTATTAATTAACAAGGAAAATCGTAATTACTTTTTAGGGTTCCGTAGCCAAAATGGCAAAAACGGAAGCCTTATAGTTTCGCCATGTCTGTCTGTCTGTCTGTCCGTCCGTCCGCGTTTTTGCTTAGGGACTATCAATGCTAGAAAGCTGTAATTTTTGACGAATATATATTTGAACTATGCCGACAAAATGGTACAATAAAACATTAAAAAAAAAATTTTTTTTTAGTTCATAGACGTAAAGTGGGGGTGTTTTTTTTTCTCATCCAACGTTGTAGTGTGGGGTATCGTTGGATAGGTCTTTTAAAGTCATAGGGGGTTGCTAGAACGACTTTTCGATTCAGTGATATGTTTGCAGAATATTCAACTTTAACGTGCAAATTTTCATTAAATTTGAAAAAATTCAGGATGGTAGTAAGTATATCAAACTTACAAATAAAACTATAACGGTTAAGTTTTCTTGAGAATTATTAGTAGTTTAAGAGTAAATACCAGCCTAAGTATAAAATATACCTAAACTTGGAATATTCCGTACAAAATACGAAATCCTTAGAAAAATATAATTTAATTTTTTCGTAATGGCTACGGAACCCTATTTCGGGCGTGTCCGACACGCTCTTGGCCGGTTTTTCTTTGAAAAGGTGCCATGGTGGCTCATGAATGAAAGTCTTTGACCGTACCCACTGTCCGATGACTTATTCGTTACCGCTCACGAAACACTGTTTTATTATTTAAGGCAACGTACCGGTTTAGCAGGCGAAGCTCGTTGTAAAGTGTTTGAGCTTGAGTTACGCAGTATGGGGCGCGTTGTTATGCCCAGCGCGCTAGCTGGCCGTTCTGGACTCTGCTCTTTGCTATAATCAATAATGAACGTTATTTAAATGAAGTAAAAGAATTTCTTTGTTCACAATTTTTTCAATTTATTTGAGCAAAGAAATTCTTTTAGTTCATTGATATGGACCAGAAGACGTATTGCCTAACGTTTCTGGCGCTCGCGATCGCAATCAAATGACAGATTTTGTATACAAATACTGTCATTTGATTGCGATCGTGAGCGTCAGAAATGTTAGGCAATACGGCCTCAGAATGGACCTCCGCAAAGTAACGCCTGATTCAATAAATACACGTTATTTAAAAAAAACTTGTAGATTAGGTTTAGGTTCGTTGTCCATTGCCCAATTAATCCAATTGCCAAAGTTATCAATTTTTAGTAGCTTCGTAATTTACCATGAATTAAAACCAGTTGCTGCCTGTGTGGTCGCGAAGTATCAGGGCAATTAACTGATTCAAGTTTAATTGAATATAATGTAATTGTTATTTACCTTTAACATAATGATTTCATAAGCATAATATAAGTCACTGGCTGCTTCGTATTTGGGCTATTCTCGTCCGCAATCTCGTACACAATGCAGACAAGTAGGAATAATCCACATACTTAGGTACGTTGTGACGTTCATGTTAAAATTTCATTTTAGTTTGACAGTAGCTTACCTATTGCCGCGTGACATCTGCCCTTTTCTGCTGAACATATCCGATAAACGACCTCGTAAATCTCGTTTGCTTCCCGCCGCACTCATATCTGAGTCTGAGCCCTAAAATTGAAAAATCTAGTGATGAAAACTACTAACAGTAAGTTTGCCTTGCCATTGTACCTTCAGGTAACATAAAATACCTGTGAAACGGTGCCGATAGGTCTAAACTCAACAATTTCAGGATCGGCTTGGTCGTCAATGGATCGTGATTTGGTCAACTTCTTCAGTTTACCGAATATGCTTTTCTTTTTCTTCTTTTCTGTTGGCAGTACTTCACTTTGCGCTGACCCACCTGACAACCGACTGAAACAGACACGATAATGTAGTATGAAACAATAAATTAAAAAAAACTTAGACACCTGTTAATTAAAACTTTATAGGTATATTAATTTACATTGTAAAATTTGTTTAAAAAAAAACAATGTTCGATAATTGAAATATACCTATCGAGGCTTGCATCGCGCTGCATTGTGAACAAACGGCCGTCTCCATCACCATCCAGAGACTGCATTGATGATACACTGCCATCGTCCACCGTTTTCCATATTACACTCTAAAAAAACAATAAAAGTAGTCAATGTCCTTGTTTTTGATAAAATAAGTGTTATTGATACAATGTGGTTTACTTGATCTTTAGTGGTCTGCTCTAAAGAAATGGAACGCTTCTTGAGTGATGGGGCGCGGGATGGTGTCCGTGAAGATGGCGTCACTGACAGGGTATCTCGTGGTTCCGTTGACATGGCACTGAAAATTATAAATCGGAATTCTAATACTATATTTCATTAAGCGTCGATTTTTTAATCTCTGCGTGATTGTGTCACGGTGTAGACGTTATTGCCGCTAGATGGCTTTAGTAGCGCATTCTATTAAAAATATTTTATTTCCTATATTTAATTAAATGCGATGGCGCAGCTGTGTTTTTTTTAATGTACAAATTAAAAAAAATCTCCTTTCAATTTTATACAAACTAACATAGATTCAAATTCCAAGGAGAAAAATTTCAATTTGTACATTAAAAAAAAACAGCTGCGCAATCGCATTTAATTAAATATAGGAAATAATATATTTTTAATAGAATGCGCTACTAACGCCATCTAGCGGCAAGAGCTAATAACGTCTGCACCGTGACCATTGATAAACTTTAATTCATACATATTTATGCCTCTGCCATGCATCGAATAACAGTTTCGAAAAATTAGTTCTAAGCAGTGCCTAAAAATTATCAGCCAGTTTAAGCTTGTCGAATTTTGACGTGTCAAAATGAAGTGTCCCAATATCACCATCACCATCAATAAACAGTTACTGAGTGCCTTACAAAAACTAGTTGGCTCAATGGTTATGGACAAAACTACAGCTGGAAAAAAAAAACCTTGAATCTTTTATTTCTTAGTTCAATATTACAGGCACAGGCACTATAAAATTACCCCTAACTCCCCTTTTTCTGCACCGGAGCTGCGGAGCTTAAAACATGAAATAGCGTTAAACTTTAACAAGACATCAAAGAGAAAAATTTACCGTCGTTGATTGGCCTGCTGCCGACGCTGCCGCTCTGCGATGCGTGACGCGCGCAATTCGTCCGTCAGCCTGCGCAGGCGCGCCGCTGTCGCCGCTGCTGCTTCCTTGCTGCTCTGCTCCGCACTCTCTGGCGTCGCTGATCGGGACCGCGATTTTGATGACTGCAAACGTACTTTCATTAGATTCTTTGATTATTTTCTAGGTTTCACTAAAGACCACAGATTTAATTTCTATTGGTTACGGAACGCCAATATGATCAATACAAGAAACAGTTATTTCATTGGGACACACACATACACAAGGAAAACTTTGGGCCGTCATGTTGTTTTAAGTTTGTTGCTCTATTGCTCAGATACAGGCTACTCAAAAATTCGAGATGGGTTGTAGTTGTTTGTGAAATATTAATGGAACAATTAAATTACTCTGTTTCTTCTCGGAGGAGTAGGAGTCATAAGGCTCTTTTCTGGCTTGATCGGCTCATTGCGGAAGAGATCCGGACTCTGCTTCATGAGATCCTCTATTGTTTCCAGCAACTGCGTTATAGTCTTATCGTCCTCCTGTAATATACGACGGTAATAAATTTAATA
Source organism: Choristoneura fumiferana (assembly GCF_025370935.1). Taxonomy (NCBI): domain Eukaryota; kingdom Metazoa; phylum Arthropoda; class Insecta; order Lepidoptera; family Tortricidae; genus Choristoneura; species Choristoneura fumiferana. The sequence continues at coordinate 9,932,748 of NC_133489.1, forward strand.
AAGATTGAAGGGAAACGAGGTAAACCTAGCCTTGAATAGTCTGCGCTTAGGGGTCCGCTTTTTAACTCTACCTGTTGTGCCCGCTTGAGCGACACGACTAGCAGCTTGTTCTGGTCTCTGTCGCGGTCGTGTCGCTCTTTGTCGCGACGCAGTTTCTCATTCGCAGTACGCAGTTTAGCGTGCGCATCTCGCAACTCTAACAAATCGCACTGCAGCTCGGTTACCTTAGAAAAACAAAATTGTTTTAGATTTTAATACAAGCAACCTTCAACTTTTAACCATGCTTCTAAGTCATGTTATATTACCTTCTTTTTAGCTTCTTCAGTCTCTTCTTCAGTGGTTCTCTTTAACTGATCTATCCGTCTCTTCATATCTAGCCTTTCTTTGTCTCTTTCACGCTCCACCTTAAAAACGTTTACCTATTATAAACTCAATCCGAAAAATATGATTTTTAGATTCATTTTGACTATCTCAAGTATTACCTCAAATAAAGTCTGCCTCAGATCTCTAGCAAGGGTAGAAGTTTCTTGTAGCAACCGCTGTTGCTCGTCTCTTTCCTTATGCCACGCCAATTCCATGCGTGTTGCTAAGCCAGCTATCCGAGCGCGACCAGATGAAAGTAATCTTTCCTCTTCGTACTACAGATACAAAATTATCAGTATCACTCATGTTTAATATCATCTTAATTCAATATCATAATGTGTCTTACCTCATTGAGCTTAGACTGCATCTCAGCCAAACGTACTTCCGCGGAAGACCTTTCACTGATCAGTTCTGTATTAAGTTTGGACGCATTGAGACGAGACTCGCAGAGCTCATCCTCGAGACACGCCACTTGTTGTTCAAGGGTCGTCAATTTGGTGCGATATTCCTCCTGTAAATCAATAATTTCATTAAATTGGCTGTAAATATAATATTTGTAATAGTACGACATATTCATAATAGTAAGTAAGGTTTTACTTCGTCCGTGCTAGATATTGAAGTTGTCCTCTTTGATCTTGGATTTTTGTCACCGTTCTTTGTATCTGCCATAGACTTTTGAGCCGCATCAAGCATCTGCTTATAGTTGTCTCTTTCTCGTTTGAATCTTGATACCTGGAATGTAATAAGTGGTAAGTAATTGATGAATAAAAGTTATAATAATAATTGAATATTTTAGTAAATTACTTGATTTTGTAGGGATTTTAGTTCATCCCGCATAGTATTCATTTGACCATCATATCGCATCTTAGTGTCCGTAATTTCACTCCTCCTTGCTTTTTCTGCTTGCTCGAGTCTTGTTTGTAAGGCAGATAGCTCCTGTTCTAATGCTGCATTCTCCACTGTTAAGTTACGCTGGATTTTTGAAACTCTCTCGTAATCTTCCAGGTTCTGTTTGGCTTCTTCTAACTGTAGAAAGTAAACACGTGCTGTACAAAATATAATACTTAACTTACAAAATCTATGAAACTACACAGTTATCTAGAGGTGAACAGAAACGTAAGTTGTACCTCTTTTTTGGTAATATCTTGCTGGTGGATCAAAACTTCGCGATTTTCCAGTGCAACTTTCAATTCTCTCTCTCGTTGGTCGAGGCGAGCCTGCAAGCGAGCCTTCTCCACCTCCCAACCACCACCACAAAGACGATCTTGTAATGATGAAATTTCACTCTAAAATAAATATGACATTTGATGTTAAGTCATCTGCATAACAGAAATGTTTACATAAAATATTTAATTTGCACTACTGATCACATACAAGTCAGTAAGTGGCTTATTAAGAACACACTGGGCTTACCTGCATTTCGGATCTTTCATTGTTCCACGTGGAAGATTGTTTTTCATAATTGTCCTGTATCGTTTTCAATTCCGCCAATGTTGAGCTCAATTCTTTTTGTACGTGTATCAATTCACTGAAGTAATAAAATTGTATTGAATAAATAAGACTTTCAAGAAAAAATATGCACGATGTGGCTAATGATGATGATTAAACTTACCCTTGAGCTTGTTCCTTTTCGACAGTCAGTCTTGCTTTAGTCACCACATGCTCTTCTTCTAGCATTTCATATTTACCCGTTAACTCTTCATACTCAGCCTTCTCTACGGCTAGCGAGTGTTCTAATTCTGCAATATTAACATTATTAGAAGAAAATAGTGTGTTTTAAATGTTTAGTATTATGTACAACTCTAAAAGATATGCTATAGTACTTTTAACAGTTTCCTCGTACTCTTGTTTGAGATCAGCTATGCGTTTGGCACCCGCGCCGGAGCTTTGTTCTAAAATTTTGAGTTTGCCTTTCAATGTCGCTAATTCTGCTTCTTTGTTCTTGCTGTCTTTATCGTGAGAGACCCGCATTCTCTCCATTTTCTTACGCTCAGCCTAGGGAACAAATAGCAGTCATAAATAATTCAATGACTATAATATATGTTACACGATATTTACTTATAGGTTAAATTCTAAAGTTACCTGCAGATCGGTATCAAATTCAGAAGCTTTACTTTCCCAGTAGCTAGAATCTTTCTTTTCAGCTAGCAGTTTATTTTCAAGATCTTTTCTTTCATTTTCTGCCTTCGCCAAGTTTGATTTTATTTCCGCTGTGTTTGTTTGCAATGCAGACAATTCTTTTTCGGCTTTGATAAGATTTTGCTTTGCAGATGCCAATTCTTCTTCTTTTTGTTGAAGTTCAGCAGTAGTATTTTTTAACTTTTCTTGCATTTGCGCCATTTCTACAGAGGATATAGCTTCGTCGTACTTTTGATTAGATGTTTCTCGGAGCGCGTCCTCCTAAAATAGCATAGATTCTACGTAAAATATTGATTCATGTAAAGGCCCCTAACGGTGATCTAATATCTTGCTAAAAGGGTAATCAAATTATAGTCTTCAGAACACAAACAATTAGAATGGCGTTGGTGCAAAACTAACATGTTAACGGGAACTCTAATATAACGAAGGGTATTAGATTAAGGAGACATGCAGTGGCAGATAAGTCCACTCCATATATCAATTATTGTACCAGTTGCTTTATATGAACATCTTTAGCAGCAACAGTTGATTCTAAATGAGTTATTTTACTTTCATAGTCGATCTTCATTTCCCTTATATTTGTTTCCAAATTTATAACTTTACTTTCAGCTTGGAATAATTTCGTTTGTATTTCATCTTTTTCACTTGTGAATTCGAGGGATAAACGTCTATGAGAATTGGCGAGGGCTTGAGTTTGCTCCTTTTCCTCTGATAGCTGACACGAAGAAATGATAAGTTATTTATTGCAAGCACACAATATGACATCTCTAGGCTTTTTAAGATTTACGACGAAAATGATACGACAAATAACTTTTGACTGTAAATTTTTTACTTACCTCTTTTTCTAATTTAGTAACACGATCTTTGCGGGTGGATAACATCTTTTCTGCTCGCTTATATTTTTCTTCGGCTTCTTTCAATTTCTTTTCAAACTCGCCAATTTTTTTGGTTTTGTCTCCTACCTGTAACAATTGATTATTTCATTTAATTTCAATGTATTGTTTACAAAGCATCTTAATTCTCTAATAAAATGTTGTTACCTCTTTAAGCAATTTACTTTTGTCTTGTTCTAATTTAGTGATATTCTCCACTTGTTTTTTAAGTTTTTCCACTTCTTTATCTTTCGAATCCATTTCCTTTTTAAAATCTTCTATCTTTTTTCGGCAGTCAGCCATTGCTGTTTGTTGAGAAGAAGAGTCTTCTGTAAATTAAAATGAAATAACAGTTAGTAGTTAGATTTTTTTTATTATGTTTTAGATATTTTCAAGATCTGCATACTTAGATCGTCTGTTAATTTGTTGAGTTTAACTTCTAACTGCTTTTTCTCATCCTTTAAAGCCTTTAATTCATTGGTAGCTTTAGTCTTGGCGTCCTCAATCGTTTTGCATTTATCAGCAAAGCTTGATTTGTCAGCTTCTAACGTTTTATTGAGATCCTTAAGATTAGCTATTTCTGTCTGTAGCTTATTCTTTTCGTTTATAAATTCGGATTCATTTTTGGACAACTTTGATTTTACTTCTTCTATGTCTTTTTCAAGTTGAGTTTTTGAATCAAATGTATTTTCTGATAGGCCAGCATTTTTCATGATGACATACATTTGTCCTGAAAAAAAAATAACATGTTGTTAAAGCTTTACACTCAGAAAAATATAGCTGATGCTTAGGGCCATTACAATAAAACAAACCGATTTCATTTTCCAACTCTTCAACCATTCGCTTAATTTGTAGTTTTGTTGTCATATCGGTTATTTTTTTAGGTGTACGAGGTTTGAAAGATTTGATGGCATCGTCCTTAAGAGATTTTAATGAGGCTTGAAGCGTGGCGTTTTCTTTTTCCAGCTAAAAAAATCAACCATTAATATAATACAATCAAGCAATAATCAAACAATACAATCAAGGTAACGAGATATCTGCTGCTGCGAATGATTGTTATTTTGTCTAAATAACACATTTTTGCTTTTCTAAACTTTGGGACTATTTTAAATGAGTCTTTTTTTGACAGTCAGTAGCATTTCTTTTTGTTTTGAAAAAAGTATCTTTAAATCATACAACAGTATCCTTGATATCATATTATTTATAATTGGGAGCAGTGTAGTATTGAATGAAATAAGAGCTCGTGGTTCATAACTTACCTTGGTAAAGTTCAGTTTTAGTTTGTCCAGCTCTTCTTGTTTCGCTTTAAGAGCATCAGTATCTTTTTTATTTAATTCGCTGCCGAACCTTACTTTCTTTTCTGTTTTTTCCTCTGTATCTTTATTATTTTCTAGTTCTTTAATTTTTGTTAGAGCATCTTTTAATTCATTTTCTAACTTAGATAGTTTGGCAGAAGTTTGTTCCAAAGATTTATCTGATTTTAATGTTTTCGTGTTCTTTAAAAGCTACAAATTGCAATAATTTTAGTAAAAACATATACATTTTTTTAATTAGCGTAACTAGTAAATATATATTATATATATAATAAATAAATATTACGGATATTGGTTATTCACACCAATTGACCTAGTCCCAAAGTAAGCTTAGCAAAGCTTATGTTATGGGTACTAAGCAACGGATAAATATAATTATATAGATAGATACATACGTAAATACATAGTAAACACCCAAGACCTGAGAACAAACATTCGTATTTTTCATACAAATATCTGCCCCGACACGGGAATCGAATCCGGGACCTCAAGCTTCGTAGTCAGGTTCTCTAACCACTAGGCCATCTGGTCGCCTAAATTTCTTATATAATATACCTGTAATTTCTTATTTTCCGCTTGCAGCTTTTCGTTGTCAGCTTCTAAACTTTGAGTTTTTGATCGAAGAACACTAGCCTCTTGCTCAATAACCTGCAGTTGTCTCTTTAAATCAACGTTTTGCTGCTCATTGCTTCCATCCAAGGACCTGCCAAGTTTTATTAACTGTTGTACGGAAAGCTGTATCCATTCTTGAAACCTTATTTCATTTTCTGTTAAAAAAACGTTGAACTTACTTGCTCTTCATAAGTGATACTTTAGGCTTCTTTTGAGTAAGACTTAGCTCAGCGTGCAATCTTTCACAGTCTCTTTCTTTCTCTATAAGTTTTTTTCTGAGTTCAGCTATTTCATCTTCTAGAACCTGAAAAATAACACATGTTTTAGACGTTTTTATAGTTCAAGGTTTTGAGACTTTCTTACTAGTGTTAATTTACCTACCTTTACTTTTTCTTCGGCTAAATTATTACCCTTTGTTGTATTTTTTCGAAGACCAAAGCTTGAATTGGAATTAGTCTTAGTGGCTGCACTTGCTACTTTATCCGTCAATTCTTTAACTTGTTTCTTTAGAGAATCTCTATCTTGTTCTAATTCTTCTGCTTTACGACGTAAAACTGCTGCTTCCTACGAAAATGTAATTATTACAATTATTAAATTTACTAATGTAATATTCGAGTTTGGAATTTTGATCGATTTACCTGTTCATTAAGTTCAAGGAGAATCCGCAACTCGGCAGGATCTTCTTCGTCTTGTATTCCTTCGTCTTTTTCATTTGGAGCTTCAATGTAAAGTCGGTTTGGAGGTGGCGTCGGTGAGAGCTTACGACCTGCTACAGATTTTAAAATATATTTCCTACAAAGCATTCTCGTTAGGTTTAACAAATACGAAGCTTTTATATGTAGTCGCTTTATCTTACTAAGTGCTGGTTGTTAATAGAGTTACATTGACTACACTAAGAATAGTTAGTAAATTCTTTCTGAACCACTCACAAAGTCATGAAATCAACCAAGCTCAATGGAAAATAGAAATCAACTTCACTAAACAATTACGCAATGTACATTGATATCAGCATAAAAAGGTATCAAACCGAACTGGAGAAAATGGCTACCATCGATACGTCAGTTGATATTATCGACAAAGCGTGTTAGTTAACTTTGATACAATTGCAGAGATCCAGCGAAAACGTCGGATAGTGAAGGTGTATGAAGGTGGCAGGTTATTAAGTGATGCAGTCGGGTGGCGTAAAGGAGGTTGCATTGAACAAACTAGATGGATGTCTCATTACATAATTAGTTTGACATACTTCTGGCCTTGGTAGCCATTTTCTTCAGCTGTAGAAGCAAAGATTCATTGTCGTCCTCGACCCGTGATGCTGTTTTACGCAAGTTATTTGCCTGAAAATATTCGTTAGTTTATAATTATCAATCACAATGGTCAAATAGCCTTATCTAGTTTATGGTATTCTGTATTATTGTTGGTTTTGGTTACAAACAAAAAGAGGGCATTTCGAAGAAAAACAACATTTAAATATGGGGGCAAAAACAATATGTACCTATGGTTGGTAATCTTACTGCCAATGGATTGAACATTGAGACGAAGGGAAAAGATAATTTATTTGAGGTGTTTGCTGAAGTTTTATCTGGAAGCAAAGGAGGACTGTCGGATTTATCTTTTGAACGGCCATCTGACGTACTGCTCTCACCATCACTTTTATTTAAATTTTCTTTTGATACAGATGGGGCATCGAGGTTATAGACTTCTAGGTTCTCAGTCATAGTTCCTTCATTAAATAATACTTTCTGTTCCGTCACTGTACTCTTATCGACTCGTTGTAATTCAGTCTCTGTAACTTGTTGACATTTCGCATTTTGTAGTTTGTTTGCAGTCTGTATACTAGAATTTCTTACTTTTAACTTGTCGGTTTGTGTTCCGTATGCTCTTAAGCCATTAGTCTGTACATTTTTGCTTTTCATGAATGGTGCTTCCGTCTGCGCAACAGTATCAAGAGTTTCAGTGTTGCACTGTGCACTCGAATCTAGTGTCATTTTTCGAGTTTCAGTCTCTACCTCATGTACCATTATTAAATCAGTCTGACTGCCTTCAGAATAGCACAATAGAAGATCTTGAGGGATTTGAGCAGTTTCGTTAACTCCAATAGATAAGTGATTTATATCTAGTGCCGATATAGATTGATTTAGCGCTAATTGCATTTCAAGTATGCGGAGTCGTTGACTAGCATTCTCATCAAGGCTCTCTTTACGGTCACTTGTGGAAGTACTGGAAGGAATGAGATCAGGATGGGATGATTGTGCTATTTTAGGTGGCGGAGGTATCCTTCTGCCTCCGAAGCGTTGCCGATATCGGCTAGCCTGTTTGAAGATAAAATAATGCTTGATGACTGCGTTGTTGTTAATCGTATAAGTTTGAGTTCGCAAACTAAATGCTAATGTTATTTGAGTGGGCGGTGTGGTGCAGTTAACAGTGCGGTGGAGTATGTTAATTATTTATCGACAGCGCATCTAACATTTGTCTATTTGCGTCGCCGCGTGACTCAGTTGTACTTGGCGTTTTGCCAGCTGGCGACGTTCAAAAGCTAATGCCCTATTAAATACAATTGTTCCACCATAAAACCGACTGATTGGTTTAATAAGTAGAACCAGTTTAAAGCTGTTAACAAGTGGTAAATTATTGACAGAAATATGGCAATGGAAAAGTAAGAAACCAGTGATTCTTCGATGTTGAACTTTGTGGGAATATTAAGATATTAATCTTGTGTTCTCAATTGACGACTATTAAAATGGTTTTTGGTGACTCGATAGATCTTCCATTGGATATAATATTTTGCACTTACACAAAATTTACAGAATGGGTGGTAATTAACAGAAACTTTACCTCCTCTTCGGCATTTTTGAGTTGCTCTCGCAGGTCAGCCTCGCGCTCTAGTGAATCCTGCAGATCCCGCAACAGCTGCGCCGGGTCTTCCTGGCTGCCGCCGCGTGTCATCATAGCACGGGAAACCTTCTGCTGATGTGGAAAAGTCCAGATTAGATCTTTAAACCCGAGACCTAAACCAGGGCATTATATGTAGGTAAGTTTGACGCATGTATACTTGTATCTGTATGTTTAATTGTGATCTTGGCTCCCAAAGAGATGGGCTGATTGGACGCACCGTTTTCTAAATAGAAAGCTATTTGAGATATTTTACTTTGATATGAAAATACAGGAGTTTTTTAAGGTTTTAAGTGCTAAAGCGTACCTAATTCTATTGAGACGATTGAAAAGGATTCTAGGAATAATTGTTGCTGCTATAGCTCCGTATTTAATTGTGATAAGACCAAGACGACAACCAATCGTAAAGAAAAATAAAGTAAAAATATCATAAAAGCCTTCTTCTTAATAGTAAGTAGTTTTTTATTGATGTCGGTTTCTGATCATACCCGCAAAACTAGTGACTGCGAACAAAAGGCCGATCGAAAAAGAGTCCAAGTCCATTTCACAGTTTTCGGATAGGTACTAGTGCTTACGTGAAAAGTTTAAGTACAGTCAGTAACATCTGATAGGACAAACACTCAAAAATATAGATGCAGAGTACACATGGAGTTGTACAGTCAACGCCATAAATAAGTTATCACTTTTGTACCTTGTCGCTTTCAGTCGTTACATGATTTCGTATGTCTTTTCAAACATGACGTTAACGTGACAAGGTACAAAAGTGATCACTTATTTATAACGTTGACTGTACCCAAAATAACAACAATTGAGCGTCGAATAAATTAAATAGTAAAATATGTTGATGTCTCTTCTTAATCAGATCCATCACAGCGAAACATTTGAATAGATTTGAGTAAGTGATTCAGAGTAATAAATCATTTTGAAAATTTCGAATATTGAAGAAAAATAATAAACTCTGACGAAGTAATTTAGGATCAAGTTTAAGGATTTGGCGTAGGGAAAAAAATAATAATTCCAACAAAAAATACATAAAAAAACGTGCGAAGTCTTGATTGAGACGATTGGCTTTAAAAAAACAAATGAAATGTTATAAACAGTCAAGCCAAGGAGATGTGTTTTCAACGGGCAAGTCAAGTAGAATCCCACACAGGATCAGATTTTAATCCACTATACTATTTTTATTCTACTACCTCCTATATTCCATTTATTTTAACATTTGAAACTTAACGATAAAATTTGCTCACGTTTTTAAATAAAGCAATTAAACTATTTAAAATTGTTTTAACTTCTACAGTAATAATATGTTATATTATGCCTAAAGATTGACAAGTGGATTGTACCGTTTATCGAGTGTCTCTGAGTATGTTTACTTTGTAAATTTATTGAACAATCTGAACGAAAATACAGTAGCGAAATCCGGAATTCGTGTGGGCAGCGCACGATATATCACGAGTTGCTGGTGACACGTTGTTGTTAGTCGGTGATTAATACTGCCGGCGGGCTTGTTCGAGTGGTTAACGAATACAACATTTCTATTAAAAATATTTGCAACCGATCATACATAATTGCCTAATATTAGTATAACGGCTACTTACAAGTAAATCTAATCGAGCGTCTCGAGCGGCTTTGGAAGAGTAGTGTGTTCATAAAACAAATAAAAAGGGTTTCTTGGACGTTAACATCGAGTAATTAACATTAATTAATATTTTTTTTATTTTTTTTAAAGGTAATTAGTAAATAGCCCAATTAACATCGAGCACAAGTAATTAGATAAGAGGTTCAAAACATCTTCAAGCGCCGCAAAAGAATATATATGTTAAAACGAAATATTTTGTAACTCTTACTGGATGATGGTCACAAAAGGGCACATATGAGTTACAGTCACTCACTGCGTTAGTGGTAATTAACTTAGGGGCTGTTTCACCATCCATTGATTAGCGTTAACTGGCGGTTAGGTGTGATGCCGTCTCTATTTATTTTGTTCGAATAGACGGAGACGGCATCACATTTAACCGTCGGTTAACGCTAATCAATGGATGGTGAAACAGCCTCTTAGTGTAGTTAATTAAACGTACTCCATCAGCGGGTGTCAACGATTTCTTGATATTAGCGGCGGGGGCGCCGGTGGCCGTCGCCAGCTTGCTATTGGCCTCGGCCAGTTCTCGTTGTAGCCGCAGTGACACCTCCGTCGACCGCGCTAGCTCTTGCTCCAACTCCTTGATTTTGTTCACGCGGTCCAGACCAGCTTGCCCGCCTACTATCTGAAACGGACGATGATAACTTATAAATACGAAGGAAGCTTTTTGTAACGATTTATGGTATGTTAACAGTATTTTACAGATAGTTCAACTCAGTTGTGCGCGCGGCCCTATGTGTGGGTAAAGCGATAAGAACACGTCTTGCTCGGACGACGACTGCCGCGTCACGTGGAAGTTGTATATTTACAAGCGCACGCACACATACCTAGGGCCGCGCGCACAACTGAGTTGAACTATCTGTAACTGGCTTTTATTTAACCTGCTCTGTTTCGTGGGGCAAATTTTGCTAGTTCATTTTGACCTACTTCCAGCGGTCAGATTGACTTCAAATTAATTTAAATTACCTAGGTTAGAGGTTCGATGAAGCAACAACAAACCAGGCATTTTTCGATCAAGAAAATTTAACGTTGAAAACAACGTGGCTCTGAAACCTGGATTTGCGATAACAGCCTAAAAATTCAGTTTTATTCAGTTTTTACGCACAGACAAGAAAGCTAACAAGAAAGACAATCTTTCTATGGATTTTTGTCTATTCGGAATTAATGAGAGGCTCCTTAGATAATGAAAAAACCATGTGAGTGAAGTAGGTATAATTTATAAACGTTTCTCGCCCGGAGTGTCGTAATAGATTCAGTCACAAGTGGAACGGTTTGGAGTGAGTTGTGACGTTGTGACTATCTGGTTATTTGTGTGAAGTGTGATAGTCCGGGGTAACTTGCGGGCTAGTTTTTTTTTTGTAGTTAAATTACTTGATAAATATTCCAAGTAAGTGTGCCGTTGCCAAGTAAATCACGTGTCATACTGGTTATTTTGAAATGAACACACCTCTAATAACTTTTTTTCTTGGTCATTTTTTTCTTGCTCCAACTGGTCAGCTTTTCTTTCCGTCTTCTTCAGCTTAAACGATAAAACACGGCAATTCTTTATCGTCTGTTCCAATTCTCTTCTCAAAGAAGAATATTCATCAGCCTGGTCCTCTCTGAAATGTAACAATTAATATTTAGTTTCTAATTAAATAGCTGATAAGTAATTTTGTAAGTACACGCCAAAGTACGTTATTAGTATTTATAACGAAGTCACATTCTACCTAAAGTTGTCTTGCATCTCCTCAATTTCTTCTTCAAGATCTCGCAGTTCTTTTTTCATGTCCTCGTTTTCATCCATGAGCTCCTCACAAAGCGTCTCCGCGGCTAGTAACTTTGCACGCAGTTGCTCGTTTTGCCGCGTCATCGCTTCCGCGGATGGTCGAGACTGAAGTTAAAAAAACGTAAATAAGTTAATATTAATAACACTGACATGTTATGGACATGAACAACTGATCTAATGTAAGGTCAGAAATGGAACATCCTGTGCACTTGCATGCCTTTGTATACAGATCGTTCTTCTTCTTCCTTAGCATAAAGAAACATTGCACTTTCTAGGGAGCGCCAAAGTTCGCACACTCTTTGCAAGTCATACCGTATTTTTTTCCCGAATCATCGTTTGTCATAATTATTTTCCCATTGAAACCTTAAAATCTTCTGATTTTTTTAAATGGTCACCTATAGAATAGTTAGGTTAGGTTAGTTTTGTTTTATAACAATTTTGAACAATTATTGGATTCAGAGAAAAAATGAGTTATCACAAACGATCATTCTGACAAACATTACATACGGCATTCGGACTTTTGATAAGTATGTGATATTATACATAGATGCATCTCATTCACAACAGTTAGTAATTATATGTATTACCTACCTATGGAGATGTTACATTATTAGTACCTACCTAGTTAAAACAGCAAAGCATTACGCACTGAGCTCTTGTATTTATAATTTAATTTTAAAGTTTACCTCAAGCTCACATTCCACTTCTTTAATCTTCAACGCCAGATGTTTCTTCTCGTCTTTCAGGTCTTCATTCTGCGTTGTCAGCTCATTGACCTTCTGCTGCAGTTTGAGTACTTCTGACGACCGGCCGGTGGTGTATTTGTTGGCCGTGTCGATGTTTGCTAACCTTCGTAGCAGAATGTCACTCTTCTCTTTTTCTACTCGCTCACAACGCTTTCGTAATGTGTCAATCTCCTGCTTCATTCCTTCTATTTGGTCCTAGAATAGAAAATAATCATGTTGATGCATTAAACTTCAACCATACATATGATTGATTATATTAATGATTTAATTAGGTGTAGGTAGGTATTACCTGGTATTCTTTGACGTTAGCGTCAACGAGGGTGCCTTCCGTGGTGGTGGTGCCAGCGGTACTCGTCTCATCGTCAGACTCCTCCTTCTCCCGAGACGGTCCCCCTCGGATAGGTGGTTTCATTGTTGAAGACGAATTTCTAGAATTTTTAACCTAGAAAACAATAATTTAGGTGTTTAAATCAACAATAAACTTTGCAATATTCCGAATGCTGTTAAAAATTTAACCTGCATCATGAAGGTGACGTCTTCTTTAGTCGAACGCGGTGGGGTTTCCTTGATCCTAGGCGGTTTTTCTTCTTCTTTACTTCTAGACAAACTTCTTCTTTCTCTTTCTTTTTCCATACTTGATTCCTTTTCGAAACTGTTTTGTGCTTTTAATAAATTCATCTGAAAAAGTTTTTTTTTTTTTTTTAAGGTACTCCATATAATGAGGGCTATGTTGACAAGACAGATAGATGCAGCTTTGATGGAAATAAACAGACATTTAGATATCGTTCCATTTCCTTGATTAATTTTAACATATTGCGCACTGCCACGCGCTTTGATGATGACCTTTTAAGTTTATTTTGAGCTTCGCAACAGACGAGTAGAGAGCTATGGCAGACAGTTCTAGTGTCTTGACCCATTTAAATTCACTTCTCTTTTTTTGTTTACATCAAGCGTGGATATGCTCTCAGAATAAACATATTGTGTCGATAGCTATTGTTTGAAATTTTGCTAGAGCGTAATTATATCTTCTGAATAGTTACGAAATCTATTCCACGATAGAACTGTCAAAGTATTTCAAGGAATAGGGCACTGAAATAATTAATGTCTTGACAAATCTCAAAATAAGAGCTCTTAAACAAACAATTTTATGAGAATTTATAAACGTGTCTGATTCATCCATGAAAAAGTCCCTTACCATTTGCCTATTCAGTTTATCCCTATAAATTTTGGAAAAATCCGAGTTGGTTATGAATTGTAAAAATAGATTAAGAGCACGCGTATCTTGATTATAAAACATCAAGAGTAAGCACAAACAGACACAAAGAATATTAAAAAAATTCTTTGTAGGAATCTGGACAGGGCTATTAATGTTACCTTGCGCACGCGTTCCGCCAGTGAGTCATTCTTGGTGATGGTGAGATTGGCCGATGTCGTGGAGGCGGGCGGTGGTGACGGCGACGGCCGCCGGAGCGTCACCGTGTCTGCTAAAAACAATCAAGATTCAGTTTTATTTTAGGAACGATTTCACAATTATTTTTGTTTGTTTTACACGCTCATTGACTCGTAAATACTTAAGAGTTATTTAATATTCGGCAGAATACCTATATTAGTTGATTGAATATTTTTTTTGCCTGTGTTGAAAGCCTGCCTATATGCTAGCTATACTAAGATTTTCTCTAGACAATCTAAGCAATTCTAGGAAATTAGGATCAAAAACAACTTTGATTAAGAATAACCTGAAGTTACAGTAGTTTATAGTAGCCTGACCGGCGTGATGCGTCTTTCCGTTGCTAAGTCAACTCGAAACTGACGGCAATGGAAATATCAACAGGTCTGCTCCAGGTCTCAGGTCTGTCATACCGTAGACGTCCAAAGTAGTGTACCTACTGAATCTTGTAGACATGTATCATGAAACAGTGGCAGTGGTCTGGCACCTGTCAAACGCCCGCAGTGCGCTGGAACCGTCGCTTGGGGAAACTCGAAACCGAATGAAACACCTATATGTAAATCCCTCACCTGTGGCAACAGTTGTCTGTCCGGTGTCGAGCGATGGCAGCGGGCCGGTGAGCCTTCGCTTGGGCAATTTAAAGCTGACCGTTACTGCCGTCGTCGACTCCTCACTGGCGCCCAAGTCTGGCGTCGACGTCCACGATGCGCTCGGCTTACTGAACCCTGGATTATATCACTTGTTTTAAGATAATGATGCAATTAAATTAAATTAATAATACGAGATATTAACAACTTATTATCTAATAATCGTAATATATACCTACGCTCACTATATATAAACTCGTTCACTGGATATAATGAACGAAAAGTATAATCTTAAAATATCTAATGTTTATATATAATATCAATTGATATAACGATCAAAGCGTATAATGTTCATAACACTGACGTATTGAGTGCGCGTGTTGCAGCAGCCGCTGAGTCGCGTTGCTCCGAAGACCAAGGGCTACGGATTAGCCCGAAGCATGTCGAGCTAAACTCGATTTAAGACGTGAGTTATCCGGGTCATTATATTTAATATGAGTGAGTCTCACGGTAGTTTCATGTTCAAAATGTTCATAACACCTCAGATTTAAAACTTATAATTCATTAAAAACTGATGCAAGCAAACAATCAAGCGAGCCATTATTTTTTTCCGCTCTGTTACAAAAAAAAACCTAACATCGAAGGCTAAGGCGGCTAAGGCGCCTTAGCCTTCTGAACCTAACCTATCCAAGTCGCTTCTGTCCAGTTTCGTCGTCTTGCTCGCCCGCTTCGCTCGCTCGCCGCCACATAATTTAACACTTACACATATTATTATATATCATGAGTGATATACCTAATGTTTGTTATGTTGAAAGAATTTAGTCCATATAAATCTTATACAAATTGAAGTTATATAAAAATAACGTTATATACTAATTTAAGCGTTATACGTTCAAAAATTATACTTTTTGTTGTTATAGCTAACGTTCATTATATTATCTTGTGTATGGCGCGTCAATATGTAAGTGTACTAAATCTATATGAATAAAAAAAAATCGTAAAATGTGTTGCTAAGCGCAAAACTCGGGAATGGCTGGACCGATTTCGCCAATTCTTTTTTTGTTGTGTTTGTTATTGTCAGCAGAAGGTTTTTATGAAAGAAAATTTGGAAAAATAACAACGGGGGTGAAGTCGCGGGCAACAGCTAATTTGTGATAAAAATATTAAATTGTTGTAGGTATACAAACGTATAAGTAACTCACATCTTGCTTGTATAGTAGCGTACAAAACTGAAATGGAACTTTGTAATTTTTCTCATTTTTAACGTCAACTTTTCTGTACTATCACGTACTATTAGGTACTTACAGGCAATGGGTTTCTTCGACTGAACTGTAGGTACGTATGTACCTAAACGGCCCAAACCAACGTAGCGGTTTATGGGGCGGTGCCACGTAACTTCTTCTACTGCCTTTCTAACTCTGCGCCTTTTCATGCTTTGGACGATGTCCCGCAAAAAAGACTAGATAGCGAATATTTAAATTATAATTAAATATATTATTTTCACACTTCTATCTCTGACACGTCTGTCTCAGCGTGCACCGAACTTGATTTGAAAACGGTTATTGTCTGAAATGATATTTATAATGGTTTGGTTGTTTATTTAACTTTTTCAAACACCATATTTTCAAATAGCATGCATAACGCAATAGAATTAAGCGGAGAGTATGCAGGAAACAATACAGGTTCATGTGACAATGGATTTGCATCGCTGGCTCTAGAGGCTATGAATGTACGTCACGAGGGTAGTGTTGTGGCTAAACCATTCCCGTTACGACCCGCAATAGAACCTTTGCACGATATGTATCACAGTCATTTGCTTGCTCATTAATCTTACCCATGGCGATGGCTCACTGAGGTTATACAGCCAGGTCACGATTGTAACGATTTGGCTATACATATGTGCCACATATTTACATAGAAATGAGTTTAATATGTAGAGTCTGTCTAAATAACGCGTCCCTCAAATAAATTAGTTGATTATGACTACCTAGTTCGACAGCAAATCTTACAATAACCCTGAGTCTGACGGGGAACTTAATCCACTATCGACCAGATGGCCTAGTGGTTAGAGAACCTGACTACGAAGCTTGAGGTTCCGGATTCGATTCCCGGGGCAGATATTTGTATGAAAAATACGAATGTTTGTTCTCGGGTCTCGGGTGTTTAATATGTATTTAAGTATGTATTTATCTATATAATTATATTTATCCGTTGCTTAGTAGGTACCCATAACACAAGCTTTGCTAAGCTTACTTCGGACTAGGTCAATTGGTGTGAATTGTCCCGTGATATTTATTTATTTATTTTAAATGACCAATAACAATGACATTTATTGACCACCACAAAGCAGTAAGTAGTTATGAACGAGTTTACAAATCACCTAGCCCAGTGTTTCCCAAACATTGTTCTGCCATGGCCCGGTAATTTTCACGCTGCGTCTTCGTGACCCACGACCCACTACTTTTACGAATATTTACGATGCGTCGATCGATGATACCAAGTAGGTACTTATTATTTTTACAACAAGGGGGAAATGTTGTGATCCGGCAAATGAGAAATCAGAAAAGTTGAAAAGCCTCGACATTGTCAGTTCAAAGTTCAATATCTCCAAAACGGCTGAACCGATTTTTATCAAACATAGCTATGAATCACCTCAAGGAAATTCGCTTTTACGTAAAAAAACGCATCGAAATCGCCCCATCCGTTTGAGAGCAAAGCCGTTTGAGCGTTTGTTTGTGGCATCGTAGACACAGACAGACGTCTGACATTGGGGTCAACACCCCTCTCTTTTTGCGTCGGGGGTTAAAAAGACAACCTAACCAACAAAAAGTTGGGAAACCCCCGACTTTGTCACTTCAAAGTTCAACATCTCAAAAACAGTTAAACCGATTTTGATAAAATGTCTAAGAAACATCGCTAGATAGAACACCTGAAACAAACAAAAAAAACCGCATTCAAATCGGTCCACCCGTTTAAGACGACGTCTAAGAGCTACGGTGCCACAGACAGAGAGACACACACACAGACATATAGACACACAGCTGTGGCTAATATGTGTGGATAGCAGTCAAACTTATAACACCCCTCTTTTTGCGTCGGGGGTTAAAAATATATTTTTAACCTACTGAGCGGCAAAAAATCTGGCCCTCAAAATGTATGCAGTAGGTACGTAAGTAATGGATAATTTTGTATGTAGCGTGGGCCAAATTTTGTGCCGCTGAGTATATAAAACGTAGTAGTACCCGTGGAGAAGGCGTCTTTCTTGGGCGGCTCAACGGTAAGGTTGGTGGTGGAGGCCCACCCGCGGCCCTGCTTCTCCACCGCTGCACCATTATCCTCGTCACGACCCCTGAAACAAAACCGAATAGTTTAACGACGCTACAGCACAACAAAAGCGCTGCGAAAACAAGGAAAACATTCTTATGAAAGTTATACTTAGGTCCCTATTCAAAAATTATTTCATTAAACAGAATTTGTTATTGTAATGTAACCCATAATTAATAATGTTGTAGTCAACAGGCAGGGCTTCACGTGGTGGAAACGTCGCCGAGTCTTTATAATGGTAAGTTATAGTAAATATAGGCTGGACATGGTCGAAGTGATCAACACGTTTGTTCTGTAAAGGGCTCTTTTACATGTCACTTTTAGGATGCCGTAGTTGGCAAAAACGGAACCCATAGGATCATTTTGTTGTTCGTTTGTCCGTCCTTCTGTCAACGCCCTTTTTGTCAACAATTGGAGGCATTATGCCGAAATTAATATAAAAACACCGACCAAGAGCGTGTCGGACACGCCCAAAATAGGGTTCCGTAGCCATTGCGAAAAAATCAAGTTATATTTTTCTAAGAATTTCGTATTGTGTAGGTATATTTTATACCTTAGGTTGCTATTTACTCTTAAGCTACTAATAATTCTTAACCGTTATAATCTTAGCCGTTATAATTTTCCTTGTAAATTTGATTTACTTACTACCATACTGAATTTTTTCAAAAGTCAAATATTTCGCAAACAGATCACTGAATCGAAAAATCGTCTTGGAAACCCCCAATGGTTTGATTTAAGAGACCTATCCAACGATACCCCACACTATATTATAATGTTATCATCCCAGCCTATATACGTCCCACTGCTGGGCACAGGCCTCCTCTCAGAACAAGAGGGCTTGGGCCATAGTTCCCACGCGGGCCTAGTGCAGATTGGGAACTACACACACACCATTGAATTGCTTCGCAGGTTTGTGCAGGTTTCCTCACGATGTTTTCCTTCACCGCAAAGCTCGCAAAGCTATAATGTTATAGTCGAGAAAAAAAAATCACCCCCACTTTACGTCGTCCGCGGACTGACAGACAGACAGGCGAAACTATAAGTTGACCTAGTTGACTACGGAACCCTAATAGAATAGGTACTTAGATCTACTACTCCTGGAGCATTGAAAAAATGAAAGTTCTGAGTGAATGTAGTCAAAAGGTGTTTGTGTATAAATTTCCCGGCAATACTCATTGGCAAGTAAACGTTCCGCTAGAGGCGCTGTTCGTGTTTGCATACAAATTGAGATTTTAACGCGAACGCGATCAGACTTATTTTGTAACCGAAAACTTACACTAAGGGCACTGATCTCTCCGGAACCTCATTTAACGGCACAGTAGCGTTTAGATTTCGTAGTTTCGAGTAAGTAAGTAGACCAGGGACAGAGTAGGGACAAGTTTCTGTGGCTAATTGTTTTGACTTTAAGTAGATACCTACATAGCAGTAGCGTGGCGCCATAACAACAAAATGCCCATCGGAGTCTAAATTCTTTACATGTCGTCAGTGACGTGACGACAGTAGGTAGGTACCTTTAATGCTTAAAATTTTACAAACGGGCCGTTGCTTTAACTCTTACCGCAGAATATATAATAGTACTGACTCTAACTACCTATTGGTAGTACCATGAGTTTACAGCAGGGGTCTTCAAACTTTTTGACTCAAGGGTCACACTGCACTTAATGTAAATTCGTGTGGGCCAAGACTGGCTGGCTGGTCATGGCATTTCACCATCCATTGATTAGTGTTATCTGAAGGTTAAATTTGATGCCCTCTCTATTTCTTTTGTTCGAATAGACGGAGACGGCATCACATATTTTTGAAATAAGAATTGACTTCATTAAAATGAATATTTAATATACACTATGTTCTATTTTATTATTTCAATTTAACTTCAACGCCATCTATGCGATCCAGCATGTTTTTTTCGGTCTTTAGTAATACGTTTTACAAATCAGTGTCCTGTTAGTTCAGTTAAGTCGCCACTTCTTACGTGGCGATGTTATATCGCCATTGTATCGAGGAGCCGAGCGGGACGGGTGGCGCGGGGGAGGGGCTCGATTTTAGAATTAATTTGGGTACGGGAACGGCCTTAACCGTCAGTTAACACTAATCAATAGATGGTGAAACAGCCCCTTAGTCGTCAGGGGGTACCTAGATACGAGTAACGCATAAGAAACGCACTTGGTGTTGATTATGTCCATGAGTGGCTATCTATGATTATGACCAATTACCGTCAGTGACGGGTCTTATAAAACTAATTACTAGTTACTTGTAGCTTTATAAAATCGGACCCTATCGCGGACCGGATTAGAGGGGCTCGCGGGCCGGACTTGGCCTGCGCGCCGTTGTTTGGCGACCCCTGGTTTACAGTGACCGCACTCGATAGCGACGTCGTAAATTATTTGTAGAGGCGCCGTACAATTCTCCATACAAGTAATTTACGCCGTCGCTATCGAGTACGGTCACTGCAAACTCATGGTAGTTTTACAGGTGTTACATCCGAAAGCATCCTAACTCACGTTCACCTATCACTCTCCGGGATGCCTAACAGGAATGTTCACTCCGTCACTGCTACAAAGGAACCCACCCAATCTGGATATGCCCGAGACCCGAGATATGTTCTAGTTAATCTCTTAATTTCAATGCATGCAGCTATTTAACTGCATCCCAATTTTAAACATAGTTAATCTTATTAAAAATTCTAAATAGTAATCAACCGCGTTCGTTTAACATTCTCTAGCATTCCAATACCTACATTTGCCAAAATCATTTTCATTTTCCATGTAGCAAATTGAGCATAAATACGACGCAGCATTTCATCGTTTATCGATCAATAGTTGATAATATCGTTGTATGACTTGGGCTTGGGCTTCGTTTAAATCCCTCGAGCGTGTACAGTACGAACGTACACAGTACCTACACAGGCGGTGCGTCAATCCGTCACTGCTGCCGGGCGCAATGCAAACAATTCGTAAAGACGCTGGGGAATTTGGAATTGTGCCACGATTCTCTTTTTGTTTTAACGAGTAAGGGAGAAAAAGAAATAATTATGAAAATGGAACGAGCGGTATAAATTTGGCATGTAAGCGTTATTTATTGTAGGTCTTTACTTGGCCCAAGCTATGCTTACGTTCAGCCATAAGAAAACTTACAATGGTAATTTTAATTGTTTCATTGTGGAATCGTTTAACATACTAGTTAATCTAGTTATTGCCTGCGACTCTATCTCTAATCTTTCTGAAACATTATTGGTACTTTGACCTGCAACTTAGGTATTTACCTATCTAGTACCTAGGCGACCGAGCTTTGCTCGGGCTAAAACTCGATAATAAGCGTTTTCCCAGAGGTAAGACCAAGCTAGATCGATTTGTCATCCCCGAAAACCTCCTCATACCAAATTTCATCGAAATCGTTGGAGCTATTTCCGAGATTCTGATTATATAAGCATATATGTACAAGAATTGCTCGTTTAAAGGTATTAGATAGATACCTCAGGCTTATAAGCATGCTAGTAGGTACCTGAAGTACCAATAGGTATGCCACTAAATAAGCATGCTTAATAGTAGCGCGCGTGTCCTACTATAGATACATGCTAGTAGGTAGCATTTGCTCAATAGCAGCATGCTTTCGTGCTAGTAACTAGCATTTATACATTACAGTAGGTAGCTTAATTTTCTTCTAGGAATCTTAACTGATACACTTCCGCCCACTCGCCACTCAATGGGCTCTTTTGTGTTATTTACCCTCCTTCGTATATAGTCCATTGCCATTACCACCTCATCCATAGGTATTGTATGATCTGGTGCAGTGGAAGTGCCTTGAAGTCTCCTGGTACAGGGTATCCGTTGCCAAACAGTTTCATTCTTAACCCGAGTAGAGCTTCAAATTCAGACATTTATGGTTAACCTATTGTTTTTTTTGGACAACAGATACGTGCTTGGGTGTTTCTAATTTAATGATGAATTTACAGAGAATTTGAAACGCGTGCGTGGACCTGTGTGACATCATGTGTTTTATATGGAAGACGAGGAGGGCGGATTCTGTATGATACCATGTGTAGCACAGACGTATCTGTGATGCATGGTTGGCAGCGGAGAAGCGTAGGTAAAAATATTGTACTTATAGTTCATTGATTCACCTCCGCAAAGTAGGTACCCTGTTAACCTTAGCGGTCCCCCGACACCGACGACGGTTAGATAAGAAAATATTACTAGGTAGGAATTTATACTAAATTAACTTTATTTTTTACTCTTTAGTTGTCTTTTTTGGCGGCGTTTTTTCTTTCGGGCGTTTTTTTATTTCTTTCGGGCGTTTTTTTATTTTTGCTGGCGTTTTTTTGTGTCGGGGGTTTTTTATGTTTACACTGATATTTTGTTTAAAATAGGTGCTTCCTCTGATGATAGAGGAAGTACTTATAAGTACCTATTTACCTTCTCTTATTTTATTATTACGAGTGGAACTCGTACTTATATGTATTTAGGGTAAGTGTGATTCTGTATGATGTCGAGTGGACTCCCTAGCATTCGTGAATATAAAGCGAAAATATCAAAGTAGCCTTTTATGCAGTATTCTTCGTTTTGCGCGTGGCCAAGGAATACATAGACATAGATATATAGATACCTACTAACATAACGTAGCGTGGCGTACTATGTTTATTCCCGGAAGCGGAAGTACTTAGGATGAGTGATGAATGTGTGTGAATTTTATGTGTCTATAGCATCAATCGACAACTATAGGAGCAAGTCCATCCAGCACTATGATTGTATCCATATAGTTAACTTCAAAACTATGGGTTATTGGGTTCATAATAATAATTAATCTCTGTAAAATTAGTTCCTCGCGCTCTTAAAATAAAATAAAATAAATATCATGGGACACTTGACACCAATTGACCTAGTCCCAAAGTAAGCAAAGCTTGTACTATGGACACTAGGCAACGGATAAACATACTTATATAGATAAATACATACTTAAATACATATTAGGTAAAAATCCAACCCCGAGAACAAGCATTCGTATTAATCATACAAATATCTGCCCCGACCGGGAATCGAACCCGGCACCTCAAGCTTCGACGTCAGGTTCTCTAACCACTTAGCCATCCGGTCGTCGGTCTTACCCATAGATTGCTTACTATTTTCGAAGTCTTAAGAGATTTTTTTATCGAACAGCTGGCAAACGCGCAGGCGGGTCACCTGATGGTAAGTGATCACCGCCGCCCATGGACACCTACAGCATTATTACGACTGCGGGTGCGTTGCCGGCCTTAAATTGTAATAGGCGATACACTCGCCTTTTGAAGGTACCCAAATCATAGCTAGATGGAACAACCCCAGCAGCGAGTCCATTCCATATTTTATAAGTGCGAGGTAGAAAGGAACGTTTCAACCGCACAGTGGAAGAGCACCAATCATCGAGATGGTGCGGGTGAAAACCATCCTTATGCCGGGTGCTACGGTGATGGAACTTAGCACCTGGGGTGAGGTCGAAGAGTTTGTCGGAACACTCCCTATTGTAGATACTATAAAAACCGGTCAAGAGCATGTCGGACACGCCCGAAATAGGGTTCCGTAGCCATTACGAAAAAATAAGTAATATTTTTCTAAGGATTTCGTATTTTATACGGAATCTTCCAAGTTTATGTATATTTTATACCTTAGGCTGCTATTTACTCTTTAACTACTAATAATGCTCAAGCATTAGCCGTTTTAGTTTTCCTCAAAAG
This sequence comes from Choristoneura fumiferana, assembly GCF_025370935.1. Taxonomy (NCBI): domain Eukaryota; kingdom Metazoa; phylum Arthropoda; class Insecta; order Lepidoptera; family Tortricidae; genus Choristoneura; species Choristoneura fumiferana. The sequence continues at coordinate 9,956,154 of NC_133489.1, forward strand.
TTTGATATACTTACTACCATCCTGAATTTTTTCAAATTTTTCCACCCACCTGTTTAGATTTTAAAGGGGTGGGGGGGGGGGGAAGCTCGATTCGATCGAATTTGCACTTTAAAGTTGAATATTTCGCAAACACATCACTGAATCGAAAAATCGTCTTAGCACACCTCATGGTTTTAAAATACCTACCTATCCAACGATACCCCACACTATAGTATTGGATGACAAATTAAAAATCACCTCCACTTTACATCTATGGGAGATACCCTAAAAATTTTTTTAAAAAATGTTTTAATTGTACCATTTTGTCGGCATAGTTTACATATATATCCGTGCAAAATAACAGCTTTCTAGCAGTGATAGTCCTTGAGCAAAGCCGCGGACGGACAGACAGACAGACAGACAGACATGGCGAAACTATAAGGGTTCCGTTTTTGCCACTTTGGCTCCGGAACCCTAAAAACGCAAAGAGAACTAACGTAGGGCCAAAGGATCAAGTTTCCCAGAAAGTATTAAGAGATGTTTAATAGTTATTTGTGCAACAAGAGAGCAAAGTCGTTTTTTGGTGCGAGTGTTGAATTTGAACCAAGAGCAAGCGAAGGATTCTATAATTGAATCACGAGCGTAGCGAGTGATTCTAGGTTAGAATCCTGAGAGCAGTGAGTGATTCAAACTCCTCACCTCAGCAGCGAGAACATAGGTTAGAATAAAATCACATATAATTACCCATTTACAAAACAAACAATATAAAAATATATAAATAATTCGATTACTAAGAAACAAATATAATAATCAAATTTAAAACATTTACTCAAAAATGATACGTACAGTCGCCATTACATCTTTAAAAAGTCACCAAAAAGTTAAGAATGCCAGACAATGATCAAAAGTGTCCGGCAAGTAGAGAGGTTTTGAATTCGGAACGAAAAAGTGTCCAGTAGGTTCAATATAATTATAAACTGGAATAAATAGAATGGCGTCACCTTCTATGCGGAAAAAGCACAGAAACTAAAACCACGTAGACAAAGAACGTAACATTTTCGTCATGAAAATGCTCCACACACAATCTTATTTTATGCCAAAAACTAAGCAAGTACTGGCTTTTCGAGTTCATCTAAGTCACTCGAAGTAAAAAAAAAAATACTTTTACTCCCTAGGGACTAAAGTACTCACTTTACTCCCGCCTCGTAAGTCTATATTGGCCTACTTTTAGAGCATGAGAAGTGAAAAGTAAATTATTTTCCGGAGACTTTGATCATCATCATCATCATCATCATCATCGGCCTATCTTAGTCCACTGCTGGACATAGGCCTCTCCAGTTGCACGCCACTGAGCACGATCCTCGGCCAGTCTCATCCAATTCTTGCCAGCTAACCTGCGCAGATCATCGCTCCACCTAGTCTGAGGGCGTCCTACGTCACGCTTGCCGATTCGCGGTCTCCACTCAATAACTCGTTTGCCCCAGAGGTTATCGGTTCTTCGACTGATATGGCCGGCCCACTGCCACTTCAGTTTGCTTATCCGGTGAGCTATGTCGATGACTTTAGTTCTGTGTCGGATCTCCTCGTTTCGAATTCGATCCTTCAGAGAAACTCCGAGCATAGCCCTTAGACCGGCAGTCTGGGCCTATCCCCATGCATCGTGGTGTGCGACAAGGGGATGTTATATCCCCCAAACTGTTAACAAATGCATTGGAGGATATGTTCAAGACATTGGACTGGAAAGGACATGGCATTAATATAAACGGCGAGTACCTCTCACACTTGCGATTTGCAGACGATATCGTCATCATGGCAGAGACGCTGCAAGATTTGCGATTGTAGGTATATATCTCTTCGGAATCGTCATTAATTTACTTACCGCAAGAAGCTTTATTGCTGATTAAGACATAAATATGTCTCGGAGTAGGTTTAAGTACGTTTCGTTTCGATACTAAAATGATTAGCTACACGCCACACTAAAGTAACGAGCACGTGTCCAGACGTGAATGCTGAATAGAATGGTTTATGTTGATTATTACAATTGATGTTCATTGTTTTGCTTTAGGACCTTGACTTTAAAATTTAAGTATATAAGTAGGACATCTTAGGCGTGGCCTAATTTTTAACGCCCGACGCAAAAAGAGGGGTGTTATTAGTTTCACCGCTATGTGTGTCTGTGTATCTCTGTGTCTGTCTGTCTCTCTGTGGCACGCACCGTAGCCTTAAACGGGTGGGAATTTTATTAAAATCGGTTAAGCCGTTTTTGAAATATGGAACTTTGAAGTGACAAAGCCAGGGTTTTTCAACTTTTTGTTTGTTAGGTTATTTCTTCTGCAGTCACGAAGGTAACCATACAGAATTAATACACTGACTTAATCGTTAGGATAAATTATCTCTTTACTTTTGTTTTCCTTTCTACTGAAGGAAATCAAATTAAAAATAATAAAATAATTGCTAAGATTTAATCCATCAATCTGCACCTCATAATTCACTGTCGTTAAAAAGTTTCGGAGGGTCACTGCCAAACGATTCCTTCACAAGAAATGACATAGTTAACTATATTTCACCAAGTCTTTTTAAAAGTACCTAAAGAAGAATTTATTAGTTAACGCCCTAAAGAACCCGTCAATCGTATTAGGTGACAGGTACAGGTCGTCGACTCCTATTGAGTGATAAATAGGTACTTATTGTGCAGAGTGGATAGATATTGATGTAACTCGTACCGTGACTGTGGCGAGCTGAAGCTGGAGAGGCTGGGAGTGGAGGCGGTGAAGTCGTCGTCCCGCCGGCTGCCGCGGCCGCCGTGCTCCTTGTAGTCCCGGAAGCAGCGCTTGCACCGCGTCGGCCACCGCACTTGCGGGTGGAACCCCAGCGGGCACAGCGGGTCCCCCTTTTGCAGCGGGTACAAATGATGCATTCTCAACACTTCACCACACAAAATGCACTAAACAAATGTCAACGATTTCACCTAAATGCAGCAGTTACTACTCAATCACTTATCACGCCATCCTTGTAGTTAATCGAGTTGGTCACTTTGAATCCTGTTTTCTGCATTCATCACGATCACTACAAAAACCTAGCGGTAGATACCTACGGCTCCGGATAACTATGTTTATGGAATGAGCTTTACGATACTACGCTATAAATAATAATTTACTTAACTAGTAACGTGCTCCGGGAGTTCGTACGTCTGCACCCAACAGTAGTAGGTAATAAAAATATCCCGCTGCTTAGCACTGAACCGGGCGACCTAAATCGGCAGCTCCTCGGCACTGATTCTCAGACTCTAGGCGCGTAAATTCAAACAGTACGTACTCGATCACCGGAGAATTTTTATGTAATGAAAGCTCGCAAGCTTTGCGGTTAATTAACGAGTGTCACGTCGCGAGCCTGTATTACAGAAAGAGGGTGCGCTGGAGTCGTGTCGTGCGTGTCGTTCGGTGTCGGCGGGCGCGGCGCGGGCGCAGGCGGCGGTGGGCCGGCGGGCCGGGGACTGGCGGCCGGGAGCGCCCGGGCAGCGAGCCAACTCTCGGCGCTGCCGCAGCCTGCTGCGCCACTTAGCTCTATTACAACACAGCGCGGCGGGATCGCTCTGCTGGCGATCTGCCTCGCTCTCGACGACAACAAAAATAAAACTCGCGAATAAAACGGCCGCGGAATATCCCGGTCCCTCTGGCCGGCGGGCGCAAACTGTCGGCCGGCTGGCTTGCTGCACTGCGTTGCAATAATTAGCGAACACCGCCGTCACGTCGTACTTTTTTCCAAAATAGCCCTAACACGTCTTGGGCACGAGGCCTGGTAGCGGAACTACGTTCGTTTTTAGAGAATATTAGCGCGTCACTGTAATAACTTTATGAATGAGTGTTGACGTCATGGTGAAGCGTGAGTGTGGCTAAAATTTCTTCGTTTACTTATAATAATCTATTTTCAACTACGACCCACGCCAACCATGCCTCATAAACAAGAATGATTTTAAAATAGTTTTTTAAATAAAAAAATTGGTAGGTGTACTTCTATAAGAGCAATACAATGTTTACCTACTCGTACAAGTAGGTACCGATAAGATACGTTTTTGAAACCACGACTGTGGCATAAAACTTAAAAATAAATAAACAATAGGTAACAAGAAAATAAATTTATTACAAAAAGAGTATTTTTAAACAATTATTATTACAACATAATTCGGTTATATGCGGTTTAAACACAGTATACTCAGACGTGACGTGATAAAACTTTTTAATTAGTTTATTCAATTTACTGTATAAAGCTTTGTTTGTGACTACTATTAATTCTCATTTATTATGACACTTAATTTAAGTTAATTATTATCTAAGAATGATATTTGATTACTTTTTCATCTCACACACGAATCAGGCGTTTGTTAGACAATTCCAGACAGATCATGAAATAGGAATTACCAACATACCCACAGATATATATGATATGTTTTTATGCCTTTTGGTACAGTTAATTTCCCATGATGGACACAACTTATAATAAAGATTTTCATTTATGAAAGAGCTATACTGTCGCTAGTTTCCGATTAGGCAAACAATTTTTACAGGAGATGTCATAATCCCATCAAAACTAGATAGTTGGAACCTTAAATAACAGTTATAGTATACCTATAGTAGTGATCATTATATAGAAAAAACTTAACAGAAGTCACCCTCATTCAGCGGCTCGTCTTCTTTTTTATCGTACACGAGTGTTTTATAGATCACATCCTCAAAGTGCAACGCGTTAAGCCCTTTTGGTTCAGCTACTTTAATTTTCACATCTCCGGGATATAAAATTTCACCTTTGTTCTTTGAACTTCCCATTACGAGCGATTTCTGAAGCTTATCGATGCATGGAATTTCTAAAATAAAATTAAAAAAACATTAATTTCGTAAATTGAAAATACAAACTGAAATATAGATGCACAGAAAAGCCAGAAAAATAAGACCATCACTGCTAATCGAACCCAGGTCCTCGGTATTCCGTACCGCGTGCTATACCGCTACACCACTGATGGTCAACGGTACAGACACGAATTTCCCGCACCTCATATCTCAGCTTGTTTGTTTCTTATGTTAGCCACTTAAGCAGTGACGCTATTCGTATGTTTATCAATATGCAGTTCTAATAATCAATCTTGATCGGACACCGACATCTTATGCAGTCTTATCGTTCATAACTTTTTAGATAAGAAGAAAAGTGCCGGCAATAAGTCAGTAGGTATCTATGAGCAACAAGTAGGTATTAATTAATTTTAATAGCAGTAAGGTTAATGGAAAATTTTACAGTCAGCATCAAAAACCGCTGTTTAACGAGGTAACTTGTCGCTCAGCAACGTAGGTAATAAATTCTTGTTCACGTAGATTACCCAGTGGGTAAAATCACCGTGGTTTTCATTCAATGGGTAAGTACAAATTTCTTTTCTTGTAGGTACTTGTGTTGTTTACTTGCGTATTACCTGAGGTAACGACTTTCTTGATGGGAGTACCAAGCGAGGCTTCGATGACACGAACATCTCGCACCAGCTGCGCTAACTCAGTTGGAGTGAGAGAGCACACGTGGTCTGTCCCCTTCATGCTCTTGTCCAGTGTTATATGTTTCTCTAATACCTGGTGATATACAACAGCAGAGTTAGTATGCCGAAGATAAGAAACTGACATTCTACGCACCTCCAGTCAAGCTCAAAAGTAATTTAACCCCTGAGTACATACATACATACATACATAAAACCACGCCTCTTTCCCAACGGGGTAGGCAGAGACTACATCCTTCCACTTGCTACGATGCTGGCATACTACTCTCGCTTTCTCTACAATCTTTCCATGCATGCACGTCGGTTTAAGGGCAACACACACAGAGAGCGGGCGCGGGTCGTGCGCGGGCCCGCGGCGGGCGTATTTGCATGGCGGTATATGGACGCCTTCACACAGAACGCGGGCGCGGGTCGGGCGCGGGACGGGTCGTGCGCGGGCCCGCGCCCCTCGCCCGTCGTCACAAACAGCGCGCGGGCCGAGCGCAGAGTTACCAACTCTCAAAAATATTTATCCCTAAAGCTTATGTTCAAAACCCCTAAAACTCGATTTTAATGAAAATTTGTACTTTAAAGTTGAATATTTCGCAAACAAATCAGTGAATCGAAAATCGTCTCAGTAACCCCCTAATGGTTTCATTTTAAAAGACCCCACACTATAGGGTTGGATGAGAAAAAAAACCCTACTTTACGTCTATGGGAGGTACCCAAAACTATTTTTTTTTTATTTTCCATTGAACCATTTTGTCGGGATAGTTTTCATATATATCCGTGCAAAATTACAGCTTTCTAGCATTGATAGTCCCTGAGCAAAGCCGAGGAGGGACAGACAGACAGACCGACATGGCAAAACTATAAGGGTTCAAATGGCTAAAAATGCCAAAAAGCTAAAAACCGTATTCATGCGCAGTAACTGACGACCAGATGGCCTAGTGGTTAGAGAACCTGACTATGAAGCTTGAGGTCCCGGGCTCGATTCCCGTGACGGGGCAGATATTTGTATGAAAAATACGAATGTTTGTTCTCGGGTCTTGGGTGTTTAATATGTATTTAAGTATGTATCTATCTATATAATTATATTTATCCGTTGCTTAGTACCCATAACACAAGCTTTGCTAAGCTTACTTTGGGACTAGGTCAATTGGTGTGAATTGTCCCGTGATATTTATTTATTATAACTAGTTCATATTGGCGAGAATAAAATCTAAGTATTTTATTTTTTTAATTAATTGGTACAACAGAAAAAATCTGATATTTTTTTCCATTGACTAGTATAAGCTTATTCCTGTCGATAAAAAAAAAACCACTTTTAAAAATTTCATCCATCGCATAATTGGATTTAATTAAGTAAGTAAATGAAGTTTGACCTTGGTGCGCAAGCGCGTTTGTCGTTTTCCACATATATCTCGCGGCACTGTATAATTCTGTGTCGAGTTGACAAAAATATCGTATCTATTATTGGTTCTAGAACTGTTTTAATTTGTGCTCCAAAAGTCGCCAGATAAACCATTTTATTCGTCAAAGTCATCACTTCTAGGGACTAAGTCACTAAACTGGCAACATTGATAGCCGCTGCGGGCCCGTCGCGGGTCCGACCCGCTCTCTGTGTGAATACAACGAACCGCGCGGGTCACGCGGCGGACACGACCCGACCCGCGCACGCTTTCTGTGTGTGTTGCCCTTTAGAGTACTCCTTACCCGACCTTTCTTCAGAACGTCCTCGATTTGATCGTGGCACGTTCGTCTAGGCCTTTCTGTTCCAAAGTTCCCATTCACGCTCGAACCCCTGAGTACTCGTACCGTACTGTATCGCATATGACAGCTCCAGGACAGTTTGAAATTTTTACCCACTAACATAATAAAACTGAGATTTTCCGGAAGTAGCAATGCTATTTTTGGTACCTACACTTTTATTACTATCTAATTATTACTTAGGAGATTTCACACTTAATTTAAAGTCCATGGGCGACAGTAATCACTTAACATCAGGTGAACCGTCTGCTCGTTTATTTAAAATCTACAAGTGGATAGGTCATGGTTAGGTACTTAATTAAAAACAACTACGCCTATTGGTAAGCAATTCTGTGCCACGAATTTTAAATTAATTTTGATTGAACGTACGTACAGTCGCAAGAAAACTTTTTAAATCTTCACTTGATGTCACATTTTATTCGAATCACTGCTGCATTTGGTTTCCATATTGCCTATTAAACATAAGCCATGGAACTGGTTCAAAAATGAAAGGTACATTTTGTATATTTGTTTTTAGGGTCCGTACCTTAGTTGGCAAAAAAGGAAATCTTATAGGTTTACTTTGTTGTCCGTCCGTATGTCAAGACAAGACCCTTTTTCTCAGATACGCGTGAAGGTATCAAGCTGATATTAATACCAAATACTCAGGTCTACAACTGTTGTAGCAGTGAAAAAAAACTTCCAAGTCAACGCATTATAAAGACAGTTATTATTTTTAATAAAGGTGTTCCCGTATACCTACAAATTGGCGGGGAATCAAAACCTATAGGGTACTTACTTTCAGTAGTTCTAGAAACTTGAAATTTGGTATAAAGGTAGCTCTTATAGCACAATCAATAATAAAGTCTGAAAACTGTTAATTTGTAGTTAAGTACATCGCAAAATAATTAGTTAGGTATACACCTAGGTATTCCAGACGTATCGTGATTTAGGAAAAAATATCAAGCAGCTAGTTCAGGAGGTACTTAGCTACAGGCAGGTAGGTGAGGTAGTAGGTACTAACCTTTGCGCCTAATGCAACAGCTCCTAGCGCTACAGCTGTACCCAGCTCCTGACCAGAGTAGCCCACAGGGATGTCAAAAGTGTTCTTGTAATCCTGTAGGACGGTTAGATTGCAATCTTCAAAAGGCACAGGATACGCCGAGATGCAATGCAACAGGCAGAATCTTTTGTGTTGTGCTGATATTATGTCGTAAATAGTCTTGACCGCAGTTTTGTCCACCATGCCGGTCGAAATAATGAGGGGTATGTTCTTTGAAGCGGCGTATTTGAGGAAGAGCAGGTTGTTCGAGTCGCCAGAACCGATTTTTACGAATGGCACTTTCATGTTGACTAGGAAGTCGAAGGATACCTGCAAAATATTACCGGTAACTTTACTTAACGGAAAAGAGGGGAAGATGACAGTAACGAAAGTTAATGGAGGATAGATTAGTCATCTGTTATGTTACTTACACGATAAAGATCATCGCGTTATTTGTAGAAGTAGATCGGTATTACACTTCCACAAATAAAGCGATTATATACAGGCTTTTACTACACCAGTGAACCTTGATGCCAATGGAGGCCAATTGTTGGTCAGTTTTAAATAAATAAATAAAATGTTTGTCGTAATGTTATACGAAAATTAGGAAGGCTAAGAATAAAAATAGAATGTCCATTGATTCCATTTAGGTACTAGCAGTGGCTAACGTCCTGGTTTAAACTACATCTATTCTAGTCCAAGTATGTTCCTGCGGTAAGGTAGGTACTTAAGTAGTTTTAGTTTCTTACCATATCCATGGCAGACGCAGTGCATAAAATCCCGACTTCATGCGCGTACTTGAATAACTCTCTGTACTGAGCTTCTGAGAATTCCAAATGCCTTTTGTGGTCTCCATACGTTTTGCCCCAAGAATTAACATTGTCGTACGGCCGTTCTAGATATTTCTTTGTAAATTTCTCTTTCAAACAAGTTTTCTGGAATTTAACACAGCTAGCACCTGCTTCCTGAAACAGTCTTATTGTAATTAATAAACTACTTCCAAGTAGGTATATATTCATAGTTACAAAATATGGGGCCCATATACCTACCTACTTACCTAGCTGTTACTAATAGGTATTTAGTACGTATCTTTTTCATAAAGTACCTATTCAAGCAATTGAGTACAAATATTACAAATACAAACATTAAAGCAAGGACTTCTGTTGTGACAAAGGATTTAAATCATTAGTCATTTGATACAGACATTCAGGCTCATAGGTCTACCAAGTTCCACCTATAAATAGGCACTTAGAACGCTTTATCTTTGGAGTTGATTGTTCGCTTTATCGACATTGGTACCTAAATGCATATACTTAGGTCATGTTAGGTAAGTAAATAAAATATGGTCTTGGCTTGGTAACTTGGCTAGTGACTGTTATAATAAATAAAACCTTTGTTTTGGTACAAATAGATAAGCCTAACGTCAGAAAGATATCTACGAGTAGGTACACATCAATATTTAAATGTGTTAAGTGGCGTAAACAATTACTTAATGACGTTGGTATAGGTATGTAAAAGTTGTTGGTCATTGAGCGTACCTAAAATCTACTTAAATAGTTGATCTACGATGTGAGTTTATTAATAAGCACTCTGAATGAAGTTACGAGTAGTTACCATAAATTGGTGAAACCAGTCACGTTGTCCCAAACAAAGTAACCTGCTTTGTGCTGTATGTATGTAAACAAGTTGCATCACCGGAGGAAAGTGAAAGTCTATGGACCTTCTGCTATTTATAGACAGGGAAGTAACGACAGTGTCGAAGCACCAGTGTAGAAATTTACCAACCACAGAACTCCTGTTGTTAGATCGTGAATGAGGTTTACTTATTAGTACAATAAAATAAACAATACTTTAATTCTTTGTAAATGATCGGATCTTTTGTTCTATTGTAAATTTTAAGTGTCTAGGAAGTAAGTTACTCACCTTTGCAGCTTTTATTAATTTTTTTGCAATCTCAATGTCACCTTGGTGATTTTGTCCAACTTCTGCTATGATGAAACACGGGTTTGGGCCGCCAATTTTAACGTCACCGCTAATCTGAACTTCTACCATTTTCGTTAATGTTATAATTCCATAAAAATAAATGAAACCCCGCACTAGGCGTACACTGGATCAACGAGTGGTCGGCGTAACACTGGCTTCCTATGTTGAGGTTTATCGACCCCCGCTCAAGATCAGATGGAATAAATAAGGTCAATTTAATATAAATGCGAGTTGTTCGATGCGCGCGCGCAGCACTAGTGACGGCGCGCGGCCCGACGCGGAGGCGCGGGCGCGGCGCTGTGGCTGTACCCACTCCGCATGATAATTGATAAAAAGCAGTATTATTTACGGTCGCTCACAGACACAAAACGCTTCAAGTAAACAACTACATGATAACAAAATAACTTTTAATAATATTATGTGCATTATTTACATGTATCATGTGCATTTATTTACATAATCACACTGCGTGTTTACTTAAATGGTGGCTAGACTTCGCAAGCTGCCATTTTGACGATGTCTTTGTGGTCCTTGAATCTGTCGCCTAGAGCTCTGTTTACTCTGGAGTCGGTTGGTTTTCCAAGGAAGTTTGATATGCAGCGGCCGGCTTCCATGAGTTTGACGAGATCGATGTGGGTGTTGACTCCGAGCCCGTACAATAGGTAGACGAGGTCTTCGGTGGCGAGGTTGCCAGTGGCGCCCCGCGCGTACGGGCAGCCGCCCAACCCCGAGATGGAAGAGTCCACAGTCGTGATCCCGAACTGCGAAAACAAGTTATCTTAATATAACAAGATGACGTAAGCGTTACCGCCACGTTCTCACGGGTGGGTGTGTTTATAAGTAGGTACGAGCAATGGAAATAACATTAGTACCTAGTTTTTATTATCCTTTGAAAACGTGCGCTTATTGCGTTCGTTCTGTAGAAAAGTATTTACTTACTTCAAGTTTGTAAATAAGCAGTAACGAGCAAAGATAAGACGTCGAAAATATAATTTTATCTGTAAGGTACTGATGTTGGGGCTGTTGCTAGCTGACATGATGGCTTGTGATAGATGTTGTAAATATCAGGGTTCTGATAAGGAAACATTGCTTTAGCGGTAAAATATTAAAAGATTTTGTACTGTTCAACTTCCATTCACATTCAAAAAGCCTTTGACTTGGGTTTTAAAATAACCTAACATACAAAAAATCATTTTTAATACAAGCTTTATCAGCTAGCTACTTAAATTAAAATGTAGAGGAAAGCAGAAAAGGTCAAAATGAGCACTTTCAAGTAAAGGCAACTAGAACTAGAGGGTAGTCTCTCATTTTAAATGACAAACGTTTATTAAAATAAAATAAAACCATTATACTCTACTCTATGTCAACAGGTTAGCCTACCCTTATAGGTTTCGATTAGTACCTATGAAAATACCTGGATACAGTCACAATACAAATGAATTTACAAATTTACAATCTAACATAATTATATGCAATAATAAAGATAAATATTACGAATAAATAAATATGAGTATGATAGAAAATCCCGACTATCACAACTAGCCACATTATACGTGGAACTTATTGTTGCTAAAAAAACTTTTTACAAAAAAATTAAACCTCCGAAAAAACTGAAAAACCTATAAAATTTGAGGTTTGCTCTCGATTTCCTTAAGATCCCATCATTAGATCTTGACTTGGTGACAAAAGTGACAATGGGACCACCTCAGAAGAATACTCTTTCGAATAAAAAAAGAATTTTGAAAATCGACCCACAATTGACTGAGTAATCGGTGAACATACATAATAATAATAATACAAACATTGGAACATAGAACCTCCACCTTTTTTGAAATCGGTTAAAAAATGAAACCGCCGCGAGCGAAACTATTCCTTCTCAAGTTTCTAAAAGCTGTTACTGTGCCTAGATAAGGCTCCTAGAAGCGTTAACGCGTAAGCACAATGCCCTAGGTCTACACGAGCATAGTCAGAACGACTAGCATACAGTCAAGAAATGAGTGGTAAAACAATTAAGTAGTCGTCGCTCATGTTAGCCGCCGCGTTGGGCCACCACGCACGTAATGAAGTCTAATAGGTAGCTACGACTTCGTACTTCAAAAAGTCTAAATCGATTTTATTTAAACACAGATAAAAATTATGTTATTAGTTAAATAATCCTACTAATATTATAAATGTGAAAGTTTGTGAGTGAGTGGAGTATGTTTGTTACTTCTTCACGCTGAAACGGCTCGACAGATTTGGATGAAATTTGGCGAAAAGTTAGTTTATAACCTGGATTAAAACATAGGATACTTTTTATCCCGGTATTCCCACGGGATAGGGATAAAATCTCGAAATAACAACCTCTGGGCTTAGAGTCATGAAATTTGGTATGTAGGTAGCTGGACGTTTGGAATAACAGATAGGTGAATTTTTGACCCAATATTCCCACGGGATACCTAGGGATAAAATCTTGAAATAACAACCGCAGGGCTTAGAGCCATGAAATTTAGTATGTAGGTAGCTGGACCTCTGGAATAACACATAGGCTACTTTTTATCCCGATATTCCCCCGGGATAGGGATAAAATCTTGAAATAATAACCGCTGAGCTTAGAGTCATGAAATTTGGTATGTAGGAAGCTGGATGTCTAGAAAAACACATCTATAGACGACTTTTTGACCCGATATTACCACGGGATACCTAGGAATAAAATGTCGAAATAACAACCGCTAGGCTTAGAGGCACGAAATTTGAATGTATGTAGCCGTATGTCTGGAATAACACAGTACGCTACTTTTTATCCCGATATTCCCACGGTATAGTTTTGTAACTAAGGGACCCCATACATCCCTGTATTATTATTATTATTATTTCGTATTTTGTTCTTTAATTGTATACTGTAGTTTTTAAGTATTTTATTTGTAATTATTTTATTTTGAAAAAATGACTGCCAAGTTTCTTGCGGCGCATTCTTCTTGGCAATGATAGTCTTTCCAAAAGCGCTGGTAGTATAAAAAATGACATGTAAAAGTGCCCATTGCGGCCTATTTACTGAATAAATATATTTAAATTTGAATTTTGCATTTGAATTTGGATAGGGAAAAATTTTGAAACTTCAGCACTGGGTTTAGAGTCTTGAATTTTGTACAGTTATTCACAACACAACCTCAATGAAGACTACGATATAAATATTGGAAATTTCCAGGGGAATTTTGTAAAATCCCGAAAATTTCAATTGTAGCTACCACACCGAATAGTTTACGCGTGCGAAGCCGCGGGTAAAAGCTAGTCTTATTATAAAAAATGGCCAAGAGCGTGTCGGACACGCCCGAAATAGGGTTCCGTAGATATTACGAAAAAATTAAGTAATATTTTTCTAAGGATTTCGTATTTTATACGGAATCTTCCAAGTTTAGTTATATTTTACACTGAATTTTTTATTGTACCATTTTGTCGGCATAGTTTACATATAAATCCGTGCAAAATTACAGCTTTCAAGCATTGACAGTCCCTGAGCAAAGCTGCGGACGGACAGAGAGATAAGGGTTCCGTTTTTGCCATTTTGGCTCCGGAACCCTAAAAACTATCATCTGTTTTGGAGTTGTGGTGCTACAGTAGCTGTCAACGCTTTGGGGGATAAAAATGATTTATCAACATCTATCAGACGTTAAAAAAATGTACACAATTTGAGCTTCTGACAGTAGGTTGGTGGGGGTGTTGTGTTTCGGCGTGGAGAGTAAGACAGCCGGTGAAATTACTGGCACTTGAGGTATTCCATCTTAGGCATCTAGGTTGGCAACGCATCTGCAATAGCCCTGGTGTTGCAGATGTTTATGGGCGGTGGTGATCTCTTACCGAGACCCACTTGCTTGTTTGCCATCCAGTCGAATAAAAAAAAAAGTAATCTGTAAATATACATACCTCTAAACCAGCCAGTAGATTGGACAAACCCTGGCCATAGGTGTCGTGGAAGTGTAGCGCGAACTTGTCAGGAGTCGCCACGCTCAGGACTTCCTTCATTAGCTTCCTGACAGAGCCTGCGGTGCCCACGCCAATTGTGTCTCCGAGGGACACTTCATAGCACCCCATATCCAGCAGTTGCTCTGATAACTGTATGAAAAATACAGTTCAAGTTCATGGACTTGACATAAGTATATTAGAATTACGAACTTAGTGCCGTGCGGCCGACATGCATCGCGTTGCGCACCCGACTGCTTTCCTGCGGTTTTCCTGCAATCTGCGCTTGAGGGGTGGGGTAACTCGAACCGGTGCGGGGCAGAGCGTGGCCATTCTGTATGTTAGTAGGTACTATTATATATTCTGTGATAATACTGATATCTTCGCGCAAAAATCCAGGCCAGGCCCCCCCCTGAAAAATAATCCTAGATACGGCAAAGCGTCAACCAGATACTTATGAAAATGATTAGAAGTACATTTCATGTGTTGAATTTTCAACCTTAATTCTTTGTTGAGTAGGTTTAAAATGGCTTACGAGGAAAAAAGCGTATTCAACACTTCTGTATTTCATAACCTGAGTGTCAGGCGGTTGTAAAATGCAAGGAATGTTATGCTTGCTATTATTCTGTTATTTCTATAGTGTATTTTATAGTCAATTGTCTAAAGAAATAAGAGTCAATAATCTATGTTAACCTTCCAAGGCAGTTATAATCTGTTTTTACTATGACCTCATTATCTTAAATTGTAGTCTTAAATGGATGAGCTCAGTTCAAAATGTTTCAACTTATACCTATCTGTCGCTTTGTAAAGCGGTTTTCTTAATGCATTAGGTGTGGTCCTACGAGTGATGTCACATGCTAGTTTTTCTTTCTCTGTCTAATCTTGAATTTCAAACCTTTTTAACTCTGTTTTATGTAAAGGTACGTAGTTTAAAAATTGTTTTTCAGTTTAATAACATGCATAATCATTGTCAAGCTTTGATTTATAAAATAAATAAATAATCAGTAATCAAATACCGTATTGTAGTGCATATGTAAAGTAATTGTAGCTAACAGAGGAAGTAAAATAAAAGCTTGTTATAAAAAACAAGTTATTGAGTACTACTACATGAAACTGAGACAATAATGTGAATTTTGAATTTGTAGTACCATGGAATAATAAGGTGTTATCTAAATAGATACCTTGGCAATAGTTTTAGGAGCAATGGGCCCATCATATGGGCATCCAACAATACAGGAGACGTAGCCCCTGACACGTTTGCCATCTTTGACAGCTTGCTCAGCCACCTCTCGGAACCTTTCCAGTCCCTCAGCCATGGAACAGTTCAGGTTCTTCTGAGAAAATCCTTCAGATCCAGATGGAAATATGGCCACTTCTTCAATGTCACACTTTTTCTAATTTAGAAAATAAAATGTAACTTAATAAAAATTGCAACAAACTTACAATAATTTTTTTATTTTTATTTTTATTGTACTTAAAAAGTAA
The DNA here is from genome assembly GCF_025370935.1 of Choristoneura fumiferana. NCBI lineage: Eukaryota > Metazoa > Arthropoda > Insecta > Lepidoptera > Tortricidae > Choristoneura > Choristoneura fumiferana. The sequence goes on from NC_133489.1 coordinate 9,971,843, forward strand.
AAAGTTAATTACCAGGTACTTTCTATTCTCACAATGAACTGAGTCATCTGTTGAAGTTAACAGAAATCAAGAATTAATACCTATTCACATCAGATCATTTCCTTTTCTAAATAAGTGTTGCTAAACTAATACCAAATACTTACAGCAATTTCATAACCCTTAATATTTGGAATGAGCACAGGATAGTTAACACCAGGAACTCTTTTCAGAGTCTTCATTACTTCAGATCCATCGCTCATTTGCTTCACCCATTTAGGACTTACAAAACTGTATAAGAGAAAGCATACAGGAAATTAATTGAGGCTTGTATGATTCTGTTTGTTTGGAATTGGAACATAGTGTACAATATTTCATTACCTTGCTGATTCAATATCTTTAATACCAGCAGCTGCCAATTTGTTGATGAGTTCCACTTTCATTTCAGTTGGTACAAATTTTGCTTCATTTTGTAGCCCATCTCTCACTCCCACTTCATAAATTCGGATTTGTGAAACTGCACTACTCTGAAATGAAACAACTAAGCTGAATGCCACACAAACAATAACTTAACCAACTAAAAGTAGGAAAACCCACAAATTTATCACTTTAAATTTCTTTATCTCAAAAACGGCAGAACCGATTTTGATGAAACATGTCTAAGAACTATCGCTAGAAAACTTGTTTTCAAATAAAAAAAACACATTCAAATCGGTCCACCCGTTTAAGAGCTATGGTGCCACAGACAGACACCCCTCTTTTTGCGTCGGGGGCTAAAAATTGGCATTACCTGGGATTTGATAACTTTTTTCAAATTAAAGCTTGTGCTTGTGAAACACAAAAAGAGGGATCTTATAAGTTTTATGCCAGTCTGTCTGTGGCATCATAGCTTTCAAACGAATGGACCGATTTCAATGCGGTTTTTCTTATGGGAAAGCGAGTTTTCTTGCGGTGGTTCTTAGCAATGTTTGATAAAAATCGGTTCAGCGGTTTTTGAGATCTGAACTTTGAAATGATATTTTGTCGGGTTTTCAACATTTTTCTTAATTCGTCAGATTATCGGTTGGATAAATTATTCATCATTGATAGGTATGGTTGTGTCACCATATGGACTATGGTACTACGTGTGAAAGGCCGGTTGTGCACAGGCTGGTCTAAAGTCTGTCTCATTTTTGAGTCATAATGTTTTATTTGGAATATAAAGTGAATAGCTACCTTGCAACTTTAGTAGAAAAAGTTACTTACGTATTTGCGGCAATAGAGTACTGGCCGCGCCAACATCATTAATGGTAATTTAGCCCCAAAAGCCATTTTAGACTTTTGGTTTCACTTTAGTGTAATTTAATGAATATAATTTATATGACTGCTGAAGCCCATCTAAGGATTTGGGTATCAAGAAAGTTTTATGATCTTATCAGTAAATTCCAAGTTTGTTTTTTAACGCACAAGTAGCTCTTATCACATTTGAATAATCCAAATTGACATTTTGGTGATAAGAGATGAAATTTGTTTCAGACACTTATTCAACCGTTGTAAAGTAATCATATCAATCCGCGAATTGGTTATCTATGAACGCAGCCGTTACAACTGTCAAACGGTGATCTGACGTGACGTGTCTTCTGCCGGCCGCAACTTCTGTCTGTCTGACTGGCTTCAGGTTCAGGATTTGCAAAGTTGTTTTGTTGGCTTTATTAATTAACTTACAATTAAACCATTAACCAAGACAACATGGGTATAAAATTTATTTCAATGCTTGTCTTATTTTCCAACAATAAGCATACTGATAGTCTTTTTGTTATAATTCCAGCGGTGAACAGCGCAACGTCTTTTGTGATCTCGTCAATTTTAACTCTGCTGATATTTTCTGGGATGCAAATGTATAAACCATGGATTGTCAGGTCGCCTATGACTATCATTTTCGGAGGATACCTTGGATCACTCATGTTCATGTTCTTCGTTACTGTATCCTTTTTAATGTGATGCGAGCAAAGGCAAGAGCACCTGTTTTAATACAAAGAGTTATTTCAATTAATATCTTAATCGAGACATCAGTATTTTGTCTAGCTCTAGCACCTTGCCTAATTTGGGACTAGATAAATTGGGCTAAATTGTACCACAATATTTAATTCCAAATAGTAGACTACAAAAAGTACATAAAACGCGTCATTTTGCCCCAGATGTTTATGTCCACCTAAGCTGAAGGCAAGGCTTGTTAGTTAAGTAGAGGGTAAAAAGAGTTTTATAGACAAGTTAGGTACCTATACATCTGGTTTTCACTTTGATAGCCAGTAAATTAGATAACAACAGTAGAAACAAATGTTCATTTACTCATCATTGTCTATCTTTTGTTTTACATGCCTTGCTAAGTATATATTAACATTATTAGTATTATCTAGTTTTGATAGTTTAAATAATTGAATAAATGATACCTTATATTTTGATAATTTATTAATATAAAATATGAGTTGTAAAAAAACCTTATTTTATATATTTTTTCTTTGTGGCTGTTGTCATCTGAATGCCTTGGTCTAAGGCAAAAGTTTGTATCCAGGCTGGATGATCTAGCATAAATATGAAGTTTACAAGCATGAGAAGTGAAAATGAATTATATTCAAGTTCATGTCTCCTGAAGTACTCTGAGAAAAAAATATGTATGTATTATGTACATCTTTAATTCATGATTATCCTGAACATGACTACAGGCTATAGGCAATCTGGAAGCAACCTTGTTTGGGAAAAACTTCCAACTGAAACTACCAGAGATTGTTTTGGCCATGGCTGTTTCACTCATAGCTGCTGGAATGGTGCACCGGATTTGTTTCACAACCTGGTAAGATTCAGATAAACACAAACTGTTAAAATTATCACCACTCACTCAGAATATATCACATCTTCTATATTACTAACTTAAAAGTTATGATTTATTATAGATATTACACCTACCCGTCTTGTGATTTATAATCTTTAGGTTGGAACTTCAATAGTATGCATCACAATTGATAATAAAAGAACTCAAAATTATCATTTGCATTTCAAATCTTATCACTAGCAATCAAATGCTTCAACAATGTGTTTTTCCTCTTGAGGCTCTGAGCGGATTCAAGATAAAAACAATGTTTTTATTATGCAGAGATAAAGAATGAGTTATGTACTTTCTTGAATAATTTGTTGTTTGATACTTACAAATATATTTTTCTTTTCAGTTTGATATTTTCTCTAATTGTCATCTACTACATGAATAAACTGTCACAAAAAACATATGCAATTTCTGCTCCGGTAGCCGCACCCAGCAAGACTCGCCGTCACAAGTGATAGTCTGTAATATTTTGTGTAAGTTTATAATAAAGTCTGACTTTAATATTAAAGCAACTTTGATTTTTATTTTGCACATTTATTCAACACTTGCCAGCTCTCCCATGCAATCTTCACATTTTATGTGAAAAAAAAAAAACAAATAAATGGGTAATGAATTTGTTTATGTTATTTACTCTTTAAGATTAAGAGAAAATATATGCACCGATAGGAAGAGGGGATTAAGGCTTTACTAAATAAATACACATTGCTAAAGTTTATTTTGTTATATATTCAAGTTTTATAGCAAACATATCTTCCTCTTAACTTTTAGGTATAAAACTAAATTATTTTAAGAGTTAGTAGTTTAACTATGTAGATAATGCAGAAAATAAACATTTTGTTAATACAATCAAAAATAAATACTTTCATCTCTCGGCTGCATTTCGTGATTTTGCACTTCACATCTGCTTCTGCCACTAATTATTCTCACATCTTGAATAATTACGTATACAACCTACAATTATCTTTTGTTCTGTGTATTTTTGAACAAAATTATCACAAACCATCAAAAAAAATCTTACAGACAAACTTAAAATTAGTACAATAAAATCAATAATGTGAGTTGCCACTGCAGAGCAAAAATGGTCAGCAGGTGTTGGGATCAACAACACTATGGCTTTTTTTTGCGCCAATCAAATCAACTTAAAACAAACACTGATTAGCTAAACAAAATCGTAAACTAGTTATTTTTGTACATATTAGCCTGTAAAACTCCTTTAAACTTTTTACTTCTATTAAACATGCAATAATAAACACTTTTTGCCACAAAACTTTCAAAATGTTTTGAGGAAAAGTCAATTTCCAAGTATTGAGAACAAATTAATGTTGGTCCATCTAAACTGAAATATATTATTTCAGATCTAGTTAAATATCCTATTAGTCTTTGAGAAATCGTGTGCACCTACATACTATATTTGTTAATTTAAGACAGATATTGCACACTGGCATTGGAGCTTACATAACTAAGAGGCTATTTTGATATCTTAATATACATAATCTTTTGCAAGAACAAAAGTGGTTAAATCCAACTACATATAAATAAATAAGCTGGAAAATAATTCATCACTAATTAGGTACAACCAATTGGAATTTGTCACTACCAGCTAGAGACACAGCATTTGTTATGAAGTTGTTATAAAGCATTTGTTATAAAGGTATATAATATAAGGTTTGGCACTAAACATGGAATTTTTGTGAGAAATATTGATATGATATTAATTTAAACAAAGAAAATAACAAAAGATCTTATCACAGACTTCCTCAACATGTAAGGCACAAATATGATTAATTAGCTGTGTTTATTGCCAATTTATTTGCATAGTGAAAGTTGAGCATCTGCCCAAGAATAAGGCTTAGGTAAGTAAGATTTTAGAAAATACACTTGCCTACCATTTGAAAGTAAAAGAAATAGAGAAATTACAAAAGAGTTCCCATTGGTACTGTATTACTGGAAAACACTGGAACAATCGATAATTAAAATCAGTTATTGAAAGAACAATAAGGCTAGGCCAGAATTGATTCTCATGATTGACATGAACTCTTACAAAGTATAATAGCATAAAAAAACATCTAAAATAGGACAAAAATTACAATAAATAAGAAACTGGGGTTGACAGTTAAGTAAGAAATGGGAATTATGTTTTGGTCTAATGATGCAGTTACTTATTTCTAATATGCATACTGTTATTTCTGGAGTAAGGGTTTTGTAAAATTCTTGGTGTTGTTTCCATCACTCGCAAAAGCAGCTCGTCTAAGTAGTTTTCCAAATCCTTAGCTTTCTTCTTCTCTGACTCAGCATCCTTTTGCATGTTATAAACCATTACAATTAGGTCCTCCTTGGATTTGCATTCAAGCTGTTGCAAAACTGTTTTGGGTATGCTATTGTATGCCGGGTTGATTGAATCTTCTTCAACAATATTTTCTTCTCCAACAATAATTCTTTCTTCTAGTAATTTTTTGGGTTTATTGTTGTTGCCAAATTTCTTGAAGAATTTAGGACTTGGTTTTTCTTTCAATGAGTTTGGACTATCAAGTTTTTTATTTCTTTCAAGGCTCGAAGACTTTTCCCTGTCAATCATGATTTGGCTATGAGATTGCTGCTTCTTAGTAGTAGAGTATAACTTTTGAGACCATTCGTCATCTTTGTTGATTATCTGTGATGGTGGTTTAGGGGGGGTGAATGTGTCAAGGCTGAGTCGAACGGGTTTCTGTGGAACAGGGAATGACTTGTCAGAGCTCGCTAAGTTGCTACTAGTTGATCTCCTTAGAAATTCACCACCACCAAGATTTTCAAGGGAGGCATTCATAGGGGATGGAGTATATTTATGTCCTCGCGGTAGAGTATTAACATTGAGGGAGCTCCCAGAACTTTTATGAGACAAATCATCAAATGCAAATTCATCTTCATCTTCACTAATAACTCCAGGGTCAGCCTCTGTTGGTAGTGTTTTAGGGGTAGAGTACTCAGGAGTTGATAGTGCCGAGGTTTTAAGATTGCCAATGCTTCCACTGAGAGATGATGAATCACTCTTTTTATTATCTTTTTTAGTCAAATTCATTTTAGATCCAAGGTTTTTGGCAAATTTCTTCAAACCTTTTCGTTTCTCAATACTTCCAATGCTCATAAGACTACCACCAACATTTTGAGCAATACTAGACAGGGATGACCTATGTTTGTCTTTCTTACTAAGATCACTCAAACTTCCCTCCTTCACAGTAAAGGCAACTTTGACCTCTAATTCTCCTCTATTCTTGTCATTCTCCTTTCCCGGCTTGCCCTGCAAAGTGTACCAGCGGTTTCTAGGTCTTTCGTATGCATCGAGGTCTTTTAACGGAATCGATATTTGACCTAGTAAATGATCTTTTACGATGTCTTCATCGTATACTTTCAAAACGATTTCTGCCGTATTACCTTGGGTCGGTATACGCAGTTCGCATTCCTCTAGCCACTCGACATTCTCGGTTGCTTTGTGTTTCACGGATGTCTGGAATTTTTCTTTGCCGAGGGCTATGGTAACAAAACATTTGTTGGTGCCGTTTTTACCTTTTATGAGTAGTCCACGAGCCCTTTGTACTGTTACTTGAACGTGAGTTGGATCCCACATCGTATTTGAGTTCATTTAATCACGAGCACAGATTTCGGTGGTGTAACAACAAATAAAAGTCGAATTATTTCAATTCAAGTATACAATAATGAAGTAAAGAATTTATGAATGTGTCATCAGCTGCGTTCCGTTCCGTTTTACGTTTGTCCGCGTTTGTCTATGAGTATGAAATGAATGCCTTCTTTATTTAGCTCTATAATATATTGTATTGTGGCCTAGACAAACGTCCTCTAAAGTTAATCCAGTTGTTTTCAGTTTTAAATAATCGTTTTTTTATCAGTTTCGCAACATTTAGTTTAAATTGGTTTTACTATTTTAACTTGCAAATCTTTAAAAACAACGTGGCTAAAATAATCGAATCTGTTAAAAAAAAAACGTGAAACAGCGTGGTTGTCTATGCATCAAATGTTTGAATCTGTTTAAATAAATCTTAAGTTTAAATTTTACACTATTCTTATTCCTCGTCTTAGTTTATTCACTTTTTAATTAGGGTGACCAAATAGGTAGATATACAGGGTGTACATTTTTGAGGCTACTTGGAAGGAAAGTAGACTAGTGTATCTATGCTGAAGATAGTTAGGAAAATTTACTGAGAGGAAACATTTCACTATTAAGAAACAAAATTGTATTCAACGTTTTTGAGCATACCTACTACACTTGGCACATAACACCCGGGGAAGGAACCGACTAAAATAAAAATAAAAACACAGATCTTTTATACCTACTTCTACTTGTATGGTAGAAATCGATGAAAAATACCTACAGAATAATATAAACTTTTGTAACGAACGTGGTAAATAAAATGAAAGAAAGACTTTTTATGCTCTAGTGCATAAAGTAAATTCTTCGTCCAAGACGTGTTTAAGACCAAGGCAATCAGGCCACAGCAAACAGCTACAAATAATTATTGGACCGAATTGAAAGCATTCCTAGACGAACGAAAAAGAAAATTTTCAAATCGGTTCATAAATGACGGAGTTCTGAGGTAATAACCATAAAAAAATAAAAAACAATACAACCGAATTGATAACCTACTCCTTTCATGAAGTCGGTTAAAAACAATCAAATAAATCATCTCGCAATCGAAGTGAAAAGCAGTGTAGGTAAAACTTGAGCATTATTAAACCCATGTTCCCCTCGACGTGTATATCCACCGTCGCCGTACCGGCTCGGGTGCCTATATGAACGTCTCGGGTAAAACGGCTCGTCCTATGCTCTTGTTGTACAATCTACTATTAATGCAGCAGTTTTGTTCCTTTTAAATACTTATCCTCTAGGTGGCGTTGAAAATTGACACCCTACAGGGCTACTACGAAAATCGAAGTTCATATCGTACCGTCCCTCTCATTCTCCTATTAAATAATACAAGCGACGGCGGGACGGTACGATACCCGTGAGCCTGACAAAAATTACCTAGTCTGAAGTACAGATTAAATACTTAATTTATTGATTTAGGCGTTAAGTCCTAAGTATGCGGAGGTGCATATCAATGCAATAAGGCAATGAACAATAATTTTCCCGAGAAACAAGGCAAACATACATTATATATATTACCTAGGTAGTCAGTAAAAACGTGGTTACAAACTAAAGAAGTAATCTAACTAAAGACGTTGGCAGAACATTCATACATCCTTGTAAATGTAATAAGTAAAAAGTCAAAAGTTGGAGAGTAGGTATAATTCCTTAGACCCTATTGGAGCAACAGTCGGCACTCGGCACTCGTTAAACCTCGATAGCGTCATTTGTCATCACCCAGATTACGGAAACGGATTGCACAAAAGACTTCTTACAGCTAACTTCCTCCTTCCTAATGCGTCGGAAAAAGACAAGGCGGTTTAAGTTACGGGTTTAACAATAGTCACAAGACAACGTAAAATACAAAAATCGACATTGTGTTCATGATCAGGAAGATTGATTTTTTAAACGTTTTATACGCTAGGTAATGTTTTTTTTCTTAAATACTTAAACTAAGGCTTTTTGAACTAAAAAAGCAAATATCTGACGGCCACCGCTGGCTCTACCTTGATCAAGTAGAGCGCTTCCCGCGCCTCTCAAAAGGCCCATAATTTTATTTTGCGCCAGAAACTGGAAAATGGCGCCCCTTGGAATCAGCAGGGCTACTACGAAAGTCGAAACTCGAAGTTCGTGTCGTGCGGTCCCTCTGACACTTATACTATTTAATACGAGAGCGAGAGGGACGATACGATACGAACTACGAGTTTCGAGTTTCGTAGCAGCCCTGCTGGCGCCTAGTACTTATACTTATTCTGTACTACCTATTACTTATTCTGTGCCTAGAGCTAGAACGACCGCTCCCCTTGCTCTAAGTACCTACCTACCGCCGGACTGGCGCTGCTAGCGTCAGTTACAGATCCCGTTGATGACAATGATGAAGTTTCAAACACGATTATTTCGTAAAATGGAAAAATATAAAAAAAAGCTCCTGTTGATTGAAAACCATGTAATTTTTTATATAGGTATCTACTATTTAATAGTAGGTGTTAAAACACCCCACACCTTATTATGAAATTAGGCTCTGTCTGGAGAGTGAAACATAGTTTTCAGTAGGTTGGTAAGTATGTATGCGGACAGATTCTAAGGTGGTACTAAGGGAATCACAAGTCGGCTCTACCTTTATTATAAACACTTACTAGGTAGGTACATCTACAAACCATCTACGAAGTACAAGCAAAGAATTACGAAGCTAATACAAATGGTTGATTGAGCGACGACGTTCCATACAGGAAGTCGTATCAATTTTCTCTCACTCTAACTATTATATTTATAGCTAACTAACAACCACTTAGCACAGACTTTAACTACACGACTCATGCTGGATGAATCCCCCATTGTTTTGTGACACGCTACATTGTCACAACGCCTTATTTTTTTATTTGACTGGATAGCAAACGAGCAAGTGGGTCTCCTGATGGTAAGAGATCACCACCGCTCATAAACATCTGCAACACCAGGGGTATTGCAGATGCGTTGCCAACCTAGAGGCCTAAGATTGAGATAAGTACCTCAAGTGCCAGTAATTTCTACGGCACGCGGCGGCGGAGGTATTTCCTCGGTTCGACAGATATGTTAAACTAAAAATGTTAAGAACCAGTTTGGTTCCCTTGCTCTTCTGTTACAAATGTGCCCGAGGGCTTCGTCTGTGTGACATATTAACATGCAGAACCTGCCCTCCTACACTTCCACGCACGTGATATGATACACAGACCTAACTGTCATAAATACTACACAAAATGCTAGTTAACTTATAAATTTTGAACTGTGTTTATTTTTTTATAAAAGCAAAGTACCTATTTATATTTGTGTGGCACAGAAATCGCAGCTGCGTAACGTGTGGAACCGGAGGTGCAAATTAAAAAAGGTTGTACTTCGTTGTGTGGGCAGCAAAGGACTCTTTTAAGTACATGACAGCGGTTTCGGAAAGCCCTTCATTGCCAAGAAGAATGCGCCGCAAGAAACTTGCCTCACACACACATTTAATCACAATTACATAATCTTAAATATGAAAAGTAACATAATAACATAGATAAAAAAATATAAGGATAAAAAATTAAAATTTTGTAAAAAAAATACAGGGACGTAGGTACGTATGTAGGTACATACCAATGTGATACAATACCACCAAATTAACTCTGAAATAAATATGTAGAATGTAGGTAAGTATTATGACATAATACCTTTTACTTTAAGGCTATTTTAATAAACCCCACGGTTAGGTTACCTAGGTACGTTATTTTGTCGCGGAGTTCCACCGCATAACTGCCGGCTCCATCATCAAATCAGCTCGATGTTACCACAATTGTCATCTAAGCATAAGTGCCGATATTCAGGTCCATACCACAATTAAAGTGGTTTAAAATTAAGAACTCGAACTATAAATTACTTAACTTATACAAGTCGGTCTAAGAATAACTTGTTCAAAAATATTTAATTGGCCTCTCTACCATAACTATAGCATATTATCACAAAATACGCAATTAATTTTATCAAAAGACACTATTTCCAATAACTAACCAATAAATAAAACCGCTGAACCAATGAAATAGATAAATTTAATGACGTTGTGGTATTGTGGCGACGATGACTGTTGGGAAATATTCAGAAAGCTATGCCTATATATAATAATTAATTTATCAGATAGATATAGGTAGTGCCACGATAGTTGAAGTGAATGATTACACACGTAGCGACAAAAATAAATGATAGCACAAAAAAAAGAATTAATGAAATCGTGCTATCATGACATTTCTTCTGTGCGTGACCTCTCAGGTGGCACTACCTATACCGTACCTACCTATGGTTAAAGCGCCGATATAAAAACCGGCCAAGAGCGTGTCGGACACTCCCAAAATAGGGTTCCGTAGCCATTAAGAAAAAAATAAGTAATATTTTTCTGAGGATTTCTTATTTTATACGGAATCTTCCAAGTTTAGGTATATTTTATACCTTAGGCTGCTATTTACTCATAAACTACTAATAATTCTCAAGCAAACTTAGCCGTTATAGTTTTCCTTGGAAGTTTGATATATTTACTACCGTCCTGATTTTTTCCAAATTATTCCACCCACCGGTTTAGATTTAAGAGGGGGCGGGACGCTCGATTTTAATGAAAATTTGCACTTTTTAAGTTGAATATTTCGCAAATCACTGAATCGAAAAATCGTCTTAGCAAACCCATAATGGTTTTAAAAGACCTATCCAACGCTACTCTATGGGGTTGGATTAGAAAAAAAAATCACCTCCACTTTACGTCTATGGGAGGTACCCTAAAAATTTTTTTTTTAATTTTTTATTGTACCATTTTGTCGGCATAGATAACATATATATTCGTGCAAAATTACAGCTATCTATCATTGATAGTCCCTGAGCAAAGCTGCGGACGGACGGACAGACAGCCAGACAGACCTGGCGAAACTATAAGGGTTCCTTGCGTTTTTGCCATTTTGGCTCCGGAATCCTAAAAAAGCTGTGATAGCAAAACGGTTTGGTTTGATCATAACCTTACCCTGGTCTTTTCAGTGAAGAGAAAACATTATGAGGATACCTGCAATGCACCTGTGAATTAAGTCAATGGTGCGTGTGAAGTTCCCAAGCCGAACTGGGCCCGCGTGGGAAGTACAGATCCAGCCTTCTCAATCTGAGAGAAGACCTGTGCCCAGCAGTGGGACATGTATAGGCTAGAGAAGATGAGATTTTGTATCAAATGTGAGCCCATATTGTCATGACTCACATAAAATTCTTAGTTCTATCTTTAGGGTTCTGCATGTAGCTATATAGGTACCTCAAAAGGAAAGGAAGAAAAAAGCCTTATAATAGGCCTTCGTTGTTCGCCTGTCCGTTTGTTTGTCTGTCTGTCCACCTGTCAAGAATTATTTTTTCAGAAACGCGTCGTGGAGGTATCTAACTGAATTAATATTAAATATTCAGGACTCCTAATCCTTGAAGCAGTGAAAAAATCAAAAGTCTAAATCAACGCAATCTAAACATATTCACAGTCATAAAACAGGACCTAGTGTTTCCAAACAATTTACCGGGGAATTAAACCTTTGGGCTATAGGGTACTTCCGGTTGTCTCAGTAGGAAGTTGAATTTTGGTATGACGGCAGCTCTTTCTTTTTAGGGTTCCGTAGTCTACTACAACTAGGAACCCTTATAGGACTGTCTGTCCGCGGGTAAGCTCAGAGACCGTTTGTTAGTACTAGAGAGCTGTAATTTGACATGAATATACATATCAGTCACGCCGACAAAGTGGTAAGTACAACAAAAAAAGTAAAAAAAATAATTTTAGGGTACCTCCCATGGACGTAAAGTGGGGGTGATTTTTTTTTCTCGACTAACCTTTTATCGTTAGATAGGTCTTTTAAAACCATTGGGGGGTTGCTGAGACAATTTTTCTATTCAGTGATCTGTTTGCGAAATATTCAACTTTAAAGTGCAAATCGAGCGTCCCCCCCCTCCCCGCTAAAATCTAAACTGTTTGAAAAAAAATTGAACTAAATCAGAATGGTAGTAAATATATCAAATTTACAAGGAAAATTATAGCGGCTAAGATTGCTTGAGAATTATTAGTAGTTTAAGAGTAAATAGCAGCCTAAGGTGTAAAATATACCTAAACTTGGAAGATTCAGTACACAATACGAAATCCTTAGAAAATAGTTATTTGTGCAACAAGAGAGCAAAGTCGTTTTTGGTGCGAGTGTTGATTTTGAATCCCGAGTAAGCGAAGGATTCTACAGTTGTATCACGAGCGATAGCGAGTGATTCTAGGTTGAATCCTGAGATCAGCGAGGGATTCGAACACATGAGATGCAAAAAAACTTTGGTCTCGTGTGACACATACCTACAACTTTTCACCTGAGCAGCGAGAACATTTAAATTAAAGGTTTAAACCACATATATTTAATAGGCTAAAAATATCAAAAACTTTAAAATATAATCCGATTGTTAAGAAATAAACATAGTACTTACTTAATCATATTTAAAACTTTTTCTCAAATATGATTCATACAGTCGCCATTACATCTTTAAAAAGTCACATAGGAATGCCAGACAACGATCAAAGGTTTCCGTTAAGTCGACAGGTTTTGAATATGGAACGAAAAGGTATCCAGTAGGTACGATACAAATCTCATACTCGTAACATCATACTTTTTAATACTGCAAAAAACCTCATCTTTGGGTCATTAAACAGGTGGAACAATAAACGTATATTTTTTTATTTATATATATTCGCTGATCTCAGGATTCTAACCTAGTCGGTTCTTTAGCAGATAGGGCCAGCCTACTGCCACTATAAATTTGCAAATTCTCTGAGCCGTATTATTTCATGCCTTACATAGGTACTTATGACTTATGTAACTACATTTCTCTTTGTAGGTATGTTTAGCTAAACTCATTCATAGTTTTCCCCTCAGCACTGAATTTGTCGGATTCCGTCGCGTATAATATTAAGCGGCGCCCATTATCATTACATTCCTTGCTTTAATTAAATCATTAGTAGGAAAATTGCTCCAACATGTCACTGTCACTAACATGTTCAGTGGACTTGACACATGATACATGTAACTATTATGAACGCCCATTCTATGGGCATGGTGTTGACGGGTTACGGAATACCCAACTTTATTGATAGTTTCTTACTTGGCCCTAAACACGAGTAGCTGAATGAAAAAAGTGTATTTTAAATTTCGAAAGTATGAGCACTGTGTATGTATATAAATAAATAAATAAATATAAATATCACGGAAAATTCACACCAATTGACTTAGTCCCAAAGAAAGCTTAGCAAAGCTTGTGTTATAGGTACTAAGCAACGGATAAATATAATTATATAGATAGATACATACTTGAATACGTATTAAACACCCAAGACCCGAGAACAAACATTCTTATTTTTCATACAAATATATGTATGTATGCAACGTGTAAGATACCCTGAAGTTGAGCTATGTTTTTACTTACTTATAAGTTGGTGGTAAGTACTATTTAGTTTAAATAGGAATTGTAGGCGAAAGCGTTTTACTAGAAGATTGTGCCATTTTTCAATGATTTTATAATTAAGTCAATTTTTGATGTATTGTTTAATGTGAATTTTGACTTAGACGTTCATTATAATGATTTCTAATAAAAAAACGTGTTATTGTTTTGTTTTTTAATTGTACCTATTTTTGTTACAAGTCTCTAGTGGACAGCCTATTGAATAGGTTAAAAATATACCTATAATTAGTTCGTCAGTTACCATGACATACAATAGTATCTGGGCGATCGAGCTTTGCTCGGGCTAAAACTCGATAATAAGCGTTTCCCAGAGATAAGACCAAGCTAGATCGATTTGTCATCCCCGAGAACCCCTACATACCAAATTTCATCGAAATCGTTGGAGTCGTTTCCGAGATTCTGATTATATAGGTACACACAAAAATAAAATTGCTTGTTAATAAAGATAATGAATATTGATAAAGGATATCCTACACTACTCTACACTAGCTCTACTAAAACTTCTCAAAATACCTACGGTCGGTAGGCCTCCAACAAGATGGAGCGACGACTTGGTTAAGATCGCGGGATCGCGGTGGATGCGGAAAGCACAAGACCGGTCTGAGTGGAGAGCCTTGGGGGAGGCCTATGTCCAGCAGTGGACGTCTTTCGGCTGACATGATGATGAACGTCCGTTACGCTACGTTTCCACCAGAGATGTGCGAGGATAAAATAATATACTATATTGTATTCCAATCCAATTTATGACAAACGTAACCAAAGACGCCATTAACCCGACCATAGACATTTAGTGAAGTGAAAACCTAGAACCTATTGCAAAATAATTAATCTGTTCAGTAAATCGATTATTTATTAATTGAATAGATCAACGTATTTTTGTCTATTTTATTACTTAAAATACTTGATTTAATTCCAAAGACTGTTTATTCAATGAGAGCTATCGCGTATGAATTCGCCACTAGAGGCGAGGGGATTCGTCGCTAGTGTAGCGTGAGGTCTCCGAAATGTCAAATCTCATAGTTTTTGGGTGAGATACGCGGGTTTATTTATAATTAGAATAATTTTGTGAATATTTTGCAATATCTGAAATTAATTATGGCAAATATGCGTTCCGGGCCAATGAATGTCTGTGTTTTGAGACAGTTTTATCTTTCGGAAACCTTTTTTCCGAACAAAACGGGGACTATGCAGCAATGTGGCATGCTCGATATTTTTATGGTACAGTTTGAAGGTGTATTGATAATAACAGACTATGAAAGCCATACTTAAAAACCTCACGCAACAGTGGGCCATCTAGTGAGACAAAAAACGATAGCCCTCATTATAAAAGCAGTAACTATTTTTTAATTTAATGGAAAGTAAATAAAAATCGCTTATTCGCCCGCGCATTAATCGATTTTTAAAATGTCAAATTTTCCACCATCTCTACGCTAGTCTATGCTACTACAGATTATACACATGTTTAAATCAAGAAATAACGCCAAATTTTGACGAAGATTTTTCAAATGAAAAATAAATATTGAAATCAAGTGAATTTTGGTGAAAAAAGTGACATCTAGTTAAAAGACACGAATTATAGATAAATGTGTTATTGATTCGATCCAGTGGGTGTCTATACAAGAATTTTGATGAAATTGGTTTGTTTACACTTTTAATAAATTAGATAGGCATAATGTATAGAGCTGCGCTGAGCGAGGATAGGTTTGTATCATGATAAACACATTCCCCGCAACGCATGCTCGGTTATCTCTGGTGAAAACGCAGCCTTATTTTTGTTTGTGATTGTTAGAATATTACGTCCGGTCAATTGACAAGATTTCATTTTTTTTAACATTTGTTAATTACTACAGGAATCGAAAGAGTTTTGCCTCCTGAACATGGGAAAATATTTATTATAATTGATTTGTCCATATTAAAAAAAAAACAAAAATTTGAAAAAATATTTCTGAATTTGCCAACACTACTACGGAATCCTACGGAATGTTTCCTTTGCCTTTATCTCCAGAAAAAGGAGCTGTCATAATTTTGATATTGTCTCTATGCAACGTCTACGTCAGATTTACGTGATCTTTTTTTAAGAGACTAGACAAAAGTAATGGATCTATTGTGTCGTAGTTTTGGAGTTATGCCCTTTTAGAATAAGCACATCTTGAAAAAAATTTAATAAATTAAATAATAGTTGTAGCGAAATTTAAAAAATATCAGCGTTTTTCTCTTTCCAAACAAAATACAGAGAACGAATCAAATTATAGTCTTAGAAATATGAAATCTTGTCAATTGTTGTTTACTGGTGAGTTTCATGTACATCACGCATAAGTATTGCTCCATTGCTCCACAACAAGCGACCGGAATGACGGAGCGAAATTATTTTACCTTCAAAAATATTTAGCTGCTAAATTACGGAGATGTTTATTTAGAAACATGCCACGAAATGTAGTCTTGTTGCCCGAATGTCACACCACGCTTGAATGTTTTATTACACCCCGAAAATTATGATGAACTTCAATGAACAAGCAGATTCGTTTGGATCCAGATGATATTAAATGAATTCCAACCCTTTTCATCACTCCTCCGCTACCGCACGTGTAATACAGCTACGTTTGTACGACAGATATGTATTTTCATGCAGAATGAGTTCCTCCTCCATTTCTATATTTTGCTTTACATTGCTTCTTCGCATAAACTTAAAAGTGTTATAAAAACTTAAAAACTAATTATGTTTAAAAACCGCTGAACTAATGTTGTTTGGTTTGACGAGGAAGATCTACGTTTGAATTTTTTGCTCGTATTACAGGCCGCACCATATCAATAATCCGCCAATACGAGCCTTACCTTTAAATTCGTAAAGGAATTGGAATACCAGCCTTATCGAGGTTAGAAAAGAAAAAAAGGTTGAAAGTTGACATACAGTCTGGATGTTGCTATGTAAGGCATAGATTTATAAACACAATTTTTCAACAAACACCCCTCAATTGGCAACGACGACCACTCTGTCGAGACCTTTGGTCGAGACTTACAATACTCTTTGAGACTGACTGTGTGTGACTGTTTTAGAAGACATGAACAAAAAGAAAACAGAGATTTGTTCTTAAACACCTCTTTTATCGAATTGGAGGTTGGAAATGCTCGCGGGTATAAACGTGTGTCCGAAGAGTTAAAGTAATATGCTCGAAAGTGCCTTTTTTGTCCATCTTAAAAGCAGTCGTTAAATGTTTTATTTCATAGCGATCATAAACTAACCGTCTGCTAAGCAGGCGCTGCGTTACAGCCGGGACATTAACGTTTAATGCGGCACCACATATGTATTTGCTGTCTTTTTGTCAGCGCTACTAAAGTTTTATTTCTATTATTTACTATCATAACCGCTAGTTGGGTACTAGAGAATACTTACTGGCTGCTTTGTTTACTCCTTGTTCAACTGAGTAGTAGGTACGGTGAGAAGACAAGGTGATTATAGGGTAGGGTAGGGTAGGGTAGGGTAGGGGAGGTGGGTATGCTAAACCGGTAGTTACTAAAGCGCTAAAGCGTAAACGGGCCTTATTGGATTGTGAAGATTAGGTGCAAAAATTAAATACCTAGGGTGTGCAAATTTTCAAAAATGAAAAAAAAATACAAATACAAATATTTTATTCATATAACATTGTACACGGTAATTATTACATGTATAATTTTTACATGTGTAATTGTAACCTGGAAGTACTTGAGCGCATCAGAAATTCATAGATTAGGTATACGCCCTTCGTCTATCTGATAACCGAGAGGTATTAATCTGACAGGCTGGTTGGTGGACGTGCCCGTAAAGAAGGGTAGAAAAATAAATATTTATTCGAGCGTGCCAGATATTCAGAGGGAATGTTAAGTGAACCTGATACTTTACTTGTAAGTTAATTTTTTATGGCATTTATGGCCTCGCTTTAGAACTCATTAAATGTTACCTCACACAAAGAAATCAAAAGGTAGCGATTAACGAAACGGTATCGGAGGGATCTGTGGTCGAAATGAGAGTGCCTCAAGGATCCATTCTTGCCCTATTACTGTATCTTATTTATGTAAATGACCTAACTTATATGGTAAGCCGAAAGTCGGGTATAGTTATGTTTGCTGACGACACGTCTTTACTGTTCAAGGTTAGTAGAAAAGATACCGACTTCATTGAACTCAATGAAATCCTGTCCGTGATATCCGCATGGTTTGCTGCCAATAATTTGTTACTAAATCCTAAGAAAACCAAATGTATTAAATTCTCGTTGATAAATTCATCTAACTCAAATTCAGTTTCTAATATAAAGTTAAATGGCCAAACTATTGAATTTGTAAAATCAACAGTATTTTTAGGAATAACGCTCGATTCTAAAATTCGCGGGTAGATTGAGCTCTGCTGCTTTTGCAGTTTGGAAAATAGGGCAGCTAACCAAAGTCGCGAAGGCACGGTTGGTGTATTTTGCTTACTTTAATAGCATTATTTCGTACTGCCTTATCTTATGGGGATCTGCTGCAGACATTGAGTCAATTTTTATTTTACAAAAAAAAAGCAATAAGTGCAATTTATAATTAGAAGACGCGTGAATCTTTAAGATCTTTTTTTAAGGAAATAGGTGTCCTAACCCTGCCGTCGTTTTATTTAAGACATTAATATCTAAGGCGTATTGTAAAGTTAATGATTATATCATGGACAGGGATATTTGAAAATAACTTCGATTCGCATTAGCGATCCCTTCAAATAGCGAACCTACCGTGTTAAAAATAAAGTTGTGTTAAATACTTGTGACGTATACGAGTAGATATCATTTAATAATATTGTAAAAAAATATTCCTCGTTGAGTTTCTTGCCGGATTCTTCTCAACAGAGGTTTTTCCGAACCGGCGGTAGATTTTTTTTTGACATTCATAAGTGCTTGTTATAGCCTAAATTGAATAAAGATATTTTGACTTTGACATTGACTTTGAACCCAAACAAATGTCCTATTCAAATGACTGCCGATTTAGATGCGACCAAAAGTCATGACAGCTTTTTGAAAATTTTAAAAAAAGCTACCTTAAAATACCTACTTGAGCGCGTCAGATTTTTATACAGACGGTACTTACGTCTTGATGCCCTAGTCATCATCAAAACGCAACAAGGAAACATAAGCATAGACTAGTAGATTATATGAATATATATATATATATCAAGAACGAACACGTTATTGTGATGAGCTGAGATGGAATCATGGTGGCAGACGGTGCGAAAGAGTTAGATATAGAAAAATAATGAGAGACGCGGAGTTCTCAACAGTTTTACGCTCCAGGCATTTCTTAACTACTTTGCCTTGAGAAAATCGTCACATTCTATTTTTTTCGTAATAATTAAAAAACTTCCTTCAAAATAAAAAAATAAATAATCGCACTTGAATATTTTGAGACTTTTTTTTACAAATTTGTGGCTCCCTTTTTTATGTCATGCTCAAATCGTCAGATTATAGAAATGTAAACTTGCCATGTAATTAACTTGCCTTTTCATCTGACGCGCTCGAGTTTTTCTAAGGGTTGTTTTTTTCAAACCGTTGACCGTGTAATAAATCTTTCATTCTAGGGAATGTAAAGAAATCGTTTGGGCTCAGGTCAGGACTGTACGGAGGATGGCTCATCAGCTCAACGTTTTCCTGCTTCAAAAAATCATTTGTCTTCCGAGCCGTATGGGAGCTCGCATCATCGTGATGCAAGATGATGCGACGTTTCGGGTTATTTTTTCGGAGTTCGGCACCAAGCTACACGAGCCGCCCTTTGCTCTTCGGACAAATTGTGGGGAACCCAGCGGAAAAGTAGCTTTCTAACACACAGCTCATTATGTAATATGGACTGAATTGCAGTCATTCCGATACTGATAACAGCCCGAATTTGCTCGTATGTCACATGGCGGTCATCATAATGTTCGCACAGCTGCGATGTTTTCAGGCGTGACCGCTGTTCTTCGTCGACCTGCAGAAGGAACAGTGCTGAGCGACACACGACCGCGTCGGAACTCGGCATACCAGCGGTATATTGTTGTTTGACTCGGTGCTTCAACATCATAAATCGAAACAAGTTCGCTGAGACATGTATCTTGAGATAAGCCGCGACGAAAATTGTGATAAATTATGGCACGGAAATGTTCACGAGTGAGCTCCATTTCTGTTAACGACGTGTCAACTTTAAACCAACATAGTTTTTGTTTCTAACATTTTTTTTAATTGTTTGCATGACAATAGATTCTGAGAGGCCAGTATTCAAATTCTAAAAAAGATTTTATTGTAACAATCCGAAATATTCTATTCCCAATCATTTCAGTGTGCCCCTCGTATATGGTTTTCTGACGCGCTTGAATAAAACGCATAATCTTTGTAAGCCTACTAAGTTCGAGCAACGGTAGCACACTGTTTAATAAGACGTTGTTCGTAGTTAACACTTGCAGCCACCGTCTCGTACTATTTAACTAAATGTCATTTATTTTCTTGTCTAGCAAACATTAACCTCGTTCAACATGCATTATGTAAAGCGGGGAACATTTTCAGGGTACCGACTACCGTAGCACCTATGTTTGAAGGAAAAATGTAGGGTGTATGTTCGGTTATCCACTCATTCGTCCAAGAGCTTTGCTTCCCTTTTGAATCGGTCAGCAGATTAGTAGGTATGTATTTAGCTAAGTAGATAAGACTTTTATTTCATTATTTAAATGGAAATAAATGGTCACTGTACTTATACCTAGTTCAAGTTTTGACTTGCGGAGACCCTTTGACAAGTTTTACCATTCAACGCATTTTTAACATTCGTTAAAAGTAAAGGAGAATTTTTGACATTTATAGGTACGGACCTTTGCATGAGTTCAGACTCAGAGGCAGCACGGACGCATTTTTAAACTTACACCGTCACGATCATCATCAGTATCGCGCATACGCAAGGTAATGTGTTAGGGATATGTCGAGTCATTATATTCGACGAAACGTCAATTCAGTTTTCCCTCCAAGCTTACCAAGGTAACATCTGCCGTAATTGATATCTGCCATGCCCTACTGAGTAACGTAAGGGAAAATTGTGCATCGTCATTTCATTTTGTTATCTATCATACATAGCCCATCGGATCTCACACGTAGCCCGGAGGAAATGCTTTTGCGTTAAGCCACTTTGCCAACGTAGATTTACATGTATGTATCTAATCTACATAAATGTTAACTTTAAGATAAAGCTAAAATAGGTAGTTGGAAGAAGCAGTTACTACGAGTATAAAAAATACGTAACGGTTTCTGAATAAGTATCTCACGCATTAGGTACTATCACTTTTCTGAAACTATTATGTATTACATATATAACTATAATAAATAAATAAAAAATCGATCCAAATCCCGGTCTAAGGCGTGTCGGACTACGCGACAAATAGGTATTCAACGTTTTGATGGAGTATTTGCGCCGAATTTACTTAGCAACTGTGTTTAAAGTAATCGAATCGCAACCCGTGAAATACTTGTAATAGGTACCTATTGAGTAGTTCTAGTGGCTACCTGTGGTCTTCCTTATTAGTTCCACTGCACTAAATGGTGATATCCAAGCAGTGGCGTAGCTAGGTAACGAAAGGCCCCGGAGAAAATAATAAACTAGGGCCCCAACTAAACTATTTAAAATCATTTGTTCCGTATTCGTGTGTTCCGAATTCGACGTACTCCAGATTTGTCATTTATAGTTTGTAAGTCAGAGTCCGAGGGGCCTCCTGAGCTTGGGGGCCGCGGGGCACTGCAGGTACGCCACTATCCAAGAACAAATGCACGAGTTACTACTAAATACAACTAAATCATCATGGGTATCGCTGCAATATTTGAAGAGTTTCTTCGATTTACATAGGAGCCGTTCATCAGATCCTGACTTGATGAGAATGGGACCTAATTGGAAGTACCTACTTAATTATCTAACCAACAAAAAAAACAAATTAGATCATCCCTGGAGTATTTCGAGGTAGATAAGATAAAAAAAGAATGAAAAAAATTAAACGACTACCTTGTTTGAAGTAAGTTAAAAATCGCATGTCTCTATCAAATAGTCTGTTTCCTGTTTCCCATATGGTAGGTACTTACACTGTGGCTGTGGAGTTAACTGCTAATATAGTAAACAATTGAGTGCGCATTTACGAAAAACGTCACATCCAGGACAAAAGTATGATTACTTCATCAGGATTTAAATTGACTCTAACAGCTTTCTTTCATGAAGCATAAACGTTTAATTAAACAAGTTCGCAACTTTACTAAAGTCAGTGGAGTGATCAGAAAATTATGATTACCCAACCCAACCTCGGCAGCGAAGTAAATAATGACGAGATTTTTGTGTAACTTGGTTGCGTGCACAACCGGTGAAATTACTGGCACTTGAGGTATCCCATCTTAGGCCGGCCTCTAGGTTGGCAATCCCCCTGGTGTTGCAGGTGTCTATGGGCGGTGGTGATCTTTTACCATCAGGAGACCCCCTTGCTCGTTTGCCATCCTGTCGAATAAAAAAAAAAACGGATTAAAATCCTGTAACTAATTAATAAAGGGTAGAAAATTGTATTGTCAGCGATTAATTTTGCTTTTGCAGTATTAAATTAATTGGTACATCATTAGTACCTGTCTGATATTGATCTGTAGATTCCCTTTTGTGTTCATTACGGAAACGTTTTCATTGTTACAATTTTATATCGCGTCTTTCCATAATGAATAAAGTTGGGTTTGTAAATCGACGACTACTGTGATAAAATCACACTGATAGTATAGATAGTAGCATACGTGACGCGTACAATAATGTATCCCACCTATGTGAGTGAGTGAGTTCCATTTTAAATGTTTCAATCCAACAGTAATAGTACATTACTGTAGAGGCCGGGAAGGAGGGGGTTGCCAGCCAAGCAGATACAGACGGCCGAGCCTAGCGCGGCCAGATAGGGATGCGAGGCCAGCAACCCCACGTACCGGCAGAGGCTTGTATAATGCTTTTCTCAAACATGGCATGAAACAAAACAAAAAAACAAGAAATCAAACATGGCGGGACGCTAGTCTGGTCGCCCTGTTGCGTGCGCGCGTGTCGCGCCTGGCTGCTGGCGCGGCGGCTGCGGAGCGGGTGCTGTTGCGTGGGCCGTGCCGGAGAGCGCGCTTTTGAAACAAAAGACGGTCGCTTTGCCGGCCAGCGGCCTGCAAAGTTGTATGAAATCTCTTTGCAGGCCGCTAGAGTGACCGCGGGCAGGCAGGCGAGCCGCAGCGCCTGCAGCGCGATACTTCTCGGCCTACTGTTTGTAACACAACGTCAATATTTCATGTCATGTTTGAGTAAAATATACTTACTGGTCATTTTGTAGTTGTATCTTTGGCAGTTAACGCGACTAGACTGAATGTTTTAACACTACATTTTTCGTAACAACTAATTTAAATCCCGAAAAAAAAATCAAACTTTCTTATCTAGAGATCCAAATATTATTTTTAAACTCGGATTTTGACTTTATTCAGACCAGCTTACGACGTTTCCTAAGTTTCTGTAACATGCGTTTATTCGTATCGTACGTACATATCTAGCGGGGATTAAACAAAGTGTCCGCTGAAGTGTCGGCGCGGGGGCAGAGGCTGATTGATGAGCACGCTGACGGCGCATCTACCGGCTAGCGCCGATGATATAAACTTACTTATCCCTCCACGCGTCTCTCTTGCACTTTACTAGTTAAAAAGAAACACGAACACCGACGGAACGAGTCGCGGCCACTCTTGCTAGCCGTCCTGACGGGCCGCGGCTCAGCCAAAACACAAACAGGGATTTCCAATCTTAATATCAACAAACCTTTCTGTGTTGAAGCTTTTCTGATAAAAGACTTTGTATTTTTATAGGATTAAACAGAATCTTCTTTGTTGCTGTATAAATTAATGTTGCTACAGCGGGTTTTGGCGCCCGTCACACTTCTTAATTTACGATAATTACAGACAAACCTAGGTACTTATAGCAATAAGGGGGACAAGCCGAATACATCTTAGGTATGTGGGTCTTTCAAATATACAAATTACAACGGGTGTGGCCTGTAACACGAGCAAATAATTAAAACATAGATCGTTCTCGTCAAACTGAACACCATTAGTTCAGCGACTTTTAAAAATAATTAGTTTTTATTTTTATTACACTTTAAGTTTATTCGAAGAAGCATTGTAAAGCAAAATGTTTGATATTTGTAGCGTGATAGGCGACGTTAGTTGGGTTCTAGGACGGTGTAGGTACTTACATTGATAACAGTAGGTAGGTATTTAATTTGTATGATAAAGGGAAAGCCGAAAGACGTCGCGGAGTCGCTGAACTACAGAACAGTACGATCTATGTTTTAATTATTTGCTCGTATTACAGGTCACACCCGGTATATACTTTGAAGTTGACAGAAATGCTCCTCTTATCTAACATGTATATAAGTAGCTATAACGGTTATTTATTTGTTTTAAACTACTGAAATTTAAAGGTTTTTTTAAAATTTGAATTGACGAATGTTAGTTTAGAATTAATTTGAATCCAACTTAAAAAGGTTTTAATGAATTAAAATACAAATATAACTATTGTGGCTTATGTCGCTACATCATTGTCTAATTAGACTAAACCTGCGTGTGGTTTATATTGAATTAAACCCTTTGCGTTACCTTATCGCACCTAGAATCATGGGCATTTCACCTCGTTGCCACGTAAAGTGAGCACGTCATTCATTAATCACCCCCGTAACTTAAATAAACTTGTTAAGGAGGAAATTCATTAGGCAACCACGGTACCGTCGTCATGGCGAGCCTCCGCGTCTGATAACCAACTTCGAAAGTAAACAACTTTAAGCCCACTTTGCCAACTATCCTCGAACTTCGGAAGAACTGATAGCATAACAATTTAATGTATCAACCTGCGCCGGTTGATTAAACGTGAAGCAATCTTGCGTCATTCATTAATAATTAGTTCGATATATTGTTATTTATTTTTACCCGACTGCGAAGAAGGAGGGTTATGTGTGACGCGTATGTATGTATGTATGTATGTAAGTATGTATGTATGTCTATTCCTATGTCCTCTCGTACTCAACGGCTTAACCGATTTTGATAAATGATACGTCATTGGATTCGCCTTAATGACGCGAGTGACACTGGGTACATTTAATTCTTAAAAAAACAAAATGGCGGATTTTTGGCGCCAAATTGTAAGTTTTCAAAAAATGTTTTTATTCAAACCTATCAAGTGGGGTATCAAATGAAAGATAATAATTAGCCCATTCTAAATTATATGGGTTATAAACGTTTTAATATACCATTTTTACAGAAAAATGTGAAATAAAACAATAAATAAAAAAATCAAAAACCCGACTGCCTTAAAAAATAATAAAAAGAAGAAAACAAGCCTAGTGGGCTAGAACTTTCTTAAGTAGCTAACGTAAAGTTCAACAGTCGGGACCCATTTAAATCATCACGAATTCTTACCTAATTTATATTATTATACATTGCTGCTCAATATTGCCTTTGCCCAGCCGCGAGACACTTCTCCAGACTAATTAAAAAAAGGTAAAACTTGATTGTAAGTGTACATATATCAACACAATCAAAAGATAGGTACCGTTATTAAAAAGGGTGTTTCCATACAAATTGCCGGCTAAAATAACCTCCCACTACTAACACTGGATATTCAAAGATATCTATAAATGTGTAGGGAACCCTCAGTGCGCGAGTCTTGGTTTTTCTCTTGGTTTTTTTATATTGTAAGGTAGTGTAGTTAATTTAAAAAAAAAAACATGTTAAATTTTAGATTTACTATGGCCTATATGTAAATTGTGTCCGCTTATATTTTGTTTCATTGCGACATTTATTAAACTTTACACGCGCAATAAAGCTTCAGCTGAGTTTTCCAATTTCAAATAATACATAACCACGAAAAGTCTGATTAGTTTGTAGTTTTCCTTTTTGCAGGGGTCCTAATTAAAACATAGATAGTAAATACTTACCTACCCGAATTCGATTGTTTTCGACCACAAAGAACCGTTAAAATTTGTCGGCTGGGTGAAATACCGACGGCATAAGTATTTTAATTGCCAGCTTCATCCGGATTATCTCTGGGGTTGGTGTAAGCCACCTCTTTATGGTTAAATCCGTTTTTGTCATTCCTTGCAACAAACTAAACTAAACAATTGCTTTGATTCATACAGACGGTGCTAATAAAATGGTAGTTAAAGGCACTGCAGCCTTCGTTTAATTTACCTACTGCCTTCCAATGGTCTTGAATTGTTTTTCGCAAAAGTGCATTTACGACTATGTATTATATTTGATTTAAAGTTGACCGCGAGCCAAAACAATTTTTTCATCTCTCCTGTTCGGAAAGTTTAATTTTCATGGGTGGAAAATTGCATTTTCATCTTTAGAGCGGAAAGTAATCTTTTTTAACCCCCGACGCAAAAGGAGGGGTATTATAAGTTTGACCGCTATGAGTGTCATTCTGTCTGTCTGTGTGTCTGTTTGTGGCACCGTCGCTCTTAAAGAGATGTAGCGATATGAATGCGTTTTTTTAAATTTGAAACCAGGGATTCTAGCGATGGTTTTTACACATGTTTCATTAAAATCGGTTCAGCAGTTTTCGAGATATTGGACTTTAAAGTGACAAAGTCGGGGGTTGTCCATCTTTTTGTTGGTTAGGTTAGGTTATTAATTTTGACAATTAGCCATAGAGTCGAAGATAGATGCACGTCGTGACCAAGGAGCTTATATATACAACACTGGAGATTGAACGCCGAACATCCGTTTGAAATTTTAACTGATTATTCTTAATATACCTCTTTTAAAAAAATTGCGTGTTGTATTTTACTTTCTCTACAGTCGAAATGAAAAGTAGATTTCCATTTCCCCTTGAACTATTGGCGCTCTCACTTCATAATATCTCGGTTGGAATGGGTCACTTTCAAGCCTTGGTTATCTAATCTACTATGAAAACGTTTCTAAGGAGATAGTAATTATTTTTACACTTATTTGGATAATCTTGCAAAAAAAAATATTTTAGGCCTATCCATGCTCGAATGGCGGCTTTTATCGAAATGTTTGTTGAAATAGAAAAAAAAATGTTTGGGAACACAATGTGGTACATTACTTTTCAGTGATCGTGGGGATTGGTAACGCAGTGGTACATAATTTGAGAACAGAATGGGACTTTTTTTTGTTATAAAAAAAATGTTTTAATCGTTTCATAAATGACGGAGTTCTAAGGTAACAAACAAAAAAAATACAACCGAATAGATAACCTCCTTTTCTTGAAGTCGGTTAAAAAATCCCAAGAAAAAGGGAAATACATGTTAAGGATTGAAGAGAGAACTTACTACTAAAAAAATATTTCTATCTTTAAAAGACATCTATCTATCTGTCTACAATTTAATTCTACTCGTACCTACCTCTACTTATCTTGATGATTTTTATTTCTACTTAGAAATTATTCGTAGACGTTAGTCTTATTATATATTAAAACACATCCATCTGCTGGCCAAGGTCTTAGAAAGAAGAAACTTTATGCAGATAAAATGAATAGGTACTTACCCATGAAATGTGAGTTCCTTTTAGCTGGCTTCTTTTTTTTTAGAATATCAACAATAGGTACCAGTGATAAATGGGTCAATCAACAATTTTACCGACACTTTGGGCGTCTCCTGCGTTACCAAAATTATCTCTGGCGTTACCAAAAAATCGTACCTACTTCCAACAAGATGTTTCACGGTTTAATAAGTTGAACAGGTTGGTCTGAGAAATTAACTTAGAAATTCCAAGGATTTCATTCCCGCTAAGCATGCTTCGTAGAAAAACGTTCATTAAGTTAAATAAACTTGGTTGGGGTTTTGTTTTAATATATTTCTCGCTAATAAAACATTACGGTTCTAGTGGATTTTAGCCGGAAATAATATCTAGATAGGATATAGAAACGTAATAACAGCCAATTAATATATCTGAGTAGGTATAATACTTACAAATACCTCAAATATTTCAAAGAATTTTCGTATGCTTTGCTGAATCCGTAATTTTACTTAATTTCTAGTTCTACACTCGTAATTTTGTACCTAGGTATATACATGTCAGTTGCGTTTAGCCGTTTTTTAAAGAAAATCATAACTGTCAGGAAAACGGCCGATATTAAATTATTTGAATAATATGCACCTTTCCTAAGATATATTGGCGTATGTTGCATTTGTAAACTTTTGACTAGGCATAGTAAAAGCAACCTAGTTTAAAATATATTATAATCGATCGTCATCTGGATTCTGAACAAACTACTTCCAGGTTTCCAGTTGTTTAATTAACACCTTGTATACCGGGTGTAATTTTGAACGTGATCCAAAGTTGGTGTTTTTAGCTGAGTTAAAGCTGGAGCTGGACAATATAATGCATTAACTCATTTTTTATTTTTTTATTTAATGAAATCACGATTATAAATAAAGTCATTTGTTGAAATTAGTCAGATAAAATTTTCGGTTTCAATACGGGAAGTTCATAATTTTTATGTGTACGGAAACCGCAAGTTTTATCTACTTTCAACAAATGAGTTATGCATTAATGTACAGCGTGTATTTTTGATACTACCTCAAACTGTAACCAGACGAAGATTTAAGTGCTGTGAACCGATATCAAAAACAAATTGTTAATTTAGAATTAACTACCAGAGCGTAATAAATTTTTGAAATATTTTCGAGCAGCAATAATTTGATACGAGAGAGAAGCGTTATGTGACAGCTGTCACGACAACAAATGCGACATTTTGAATGAAAGCAACGTAGTATCGCGTAGTGATACATTGCGTGCTAATTAATTTTGTAAGAAAAATAATAAGTATAAATTTTTTACTAAAACACAATAAAATGTGATTATTAGGGCCTTCACTAACTGCCCCTAAAGTTTGAGGTATTATCAAAAATAAACGCTGTATTGTCGAAGATTAACTGAGCTAGAAACACTAATTTCGAATCACGATCAAAATTACACCCTGTATGTTACATCAATATCTATGCTTGGTTTAGTCAAAGACCGTATCCCTCGGGCAGCGCTACAACACCTACTAGACTAGGACCTTTGAGCTACTAATGACATGTTGACATCGTATACTTTTATCAAGGAAATCATAGTGAAATTGACTGTTAAAAGGTTCCATTCTGGTACATGAATCAGTTTGTTTGACTGCACCATGTGCTCCCAAAACCCTCTATATTGAACGTTAACGTGAGACAGCGAGTCACGTGGCTTCCAGCACGCGACGGCAATTTGTCAATCGTCCGAGATGACGAATAGCGACAATTTAGTGCGGCCAGCGTTCCATTTTTCCATGTTTTTCCAACGTTTTCCCGCAAAACAGATAATATTTACTTTTCCACTGATATTGTTAATTCACAAGCTTTTTGGCATGTTTTGTGTAGCGGATGTAGATCTGATGAGAAGTGCAAGGTATCGAAGAAGATATCGGAGAAGTCCAGCTGGGTCATTATTCGAGCATTTCAAACGCTTGAATTTCTGTGGTCACATTTTTATGAATGGGCTGTAGAATTAAATGATATATTCGATTTTTTTTAGACGTCCTGTACTTCTAGATACTAGATAGCCTGGAAATTGTACAGAATCTTCTACCACGTCAACAAAAGTGTGCCCATACGTAGGTAAATCAAATAAAATAGACGATCGAAGAATGATCCAACTCAGTATCCCATGGTTAGTAGTATGGCTGTACCTAAACAATTTAATTTTCTCTTCTGTTTGTTTTTAGAGTTTAATCGATTTTCACATAAGGTCCCCGTGGTAGAAATTTTATAGGAGTGAAATTTACAAGCGTTAACTAAAAAATAGTAAAGGATCTGGAAATTAGACATCTTATAATATACATGTATATGCGTGACTAGACTTTACCAGCAGCGGCTTCGCACAAGTAATCATTAGAACCGGTAGTTGAATTAAAAATCAGTAATTTTACTAAATTTCAATGGGAACTCGCAAAAACTACATCGTGGATTTCATTAAAAAATATATTAAAAAATATTAAGTTTCACGTGTCTACTCCTAGCGGTTAGGTATAATTTTGGGACTTTATAACGATCCCTTGTCCTTTGAAAGATATCCAGTTATCCCATGCCGTACCGTGCCGTGCCGTGTAATCCTGCCGTGAAGCAGCAGTGCTTGCACTGTTGTGTTTCGGCGTGGAGAGTAAGATAGCCGGTGAAATTACTGGCACTTGAGGTATCCCATCTTAGGCCTCTAGGTTGGCAACGCGTCTGCAATACCCCTGGTGTTGCATGTGTCTATGGGCGGTGGTGATCTCTTATCATCAGGAGACCCACTTGCTCGTTTGCCATCCAGTTGAATAAAAAAAAAAAAAAAAACCTTCGAAAGATGAACTGGAAGAGATCCCTTTAAGAGCTAAGTTCACCTTTGCACATCTCTATCTCTTGTTAACTGTTTCACGTATTTTATGTAAAATAAAGAGTTATAGAATACAATAAAAAAGTGACCTGTGTTATTCCAGACATTCAGCTATCCGTGAAACAAAATTTGTCATCTCTCAAAAATTACACTTGAAGCATATAATGCATAGTTTAATTTTGCGAGCTGACCTAAGTATTTTATTTAGTGATAGTTTGATTTCAACATGCGTATATAAATTACGTCGTATACACACACACACACACACACACACACACACACACACACACACACAGTTGGTTTGGTTTAGTACGGAGTCATGGAGTGACGTGTGTGAGTTCGAGTCGCACTTGGCCGGTTTTTACCATCCACTTAAACCAGACTTAAACAGGAAACAAGAAGATGAAGTGTTTGACGAAATATAGGACTAACTATTTTGCATAGTCACTTTGCTGGGAGGGTAGAAGAGGGATGGATAACGGACAGCGGGCAATGCCGGAAACCTCTTTTCATTAAAAATTTCAAAGACAAGGTACCTAACTGTTTACTTTATTTTCCATAGTATAATAAAATTCCGTTACAGATAACACTGCCGACAAATATTTTTTGTTAACGCCCTTCATCGAGGTTTGTTTTCTTAATCTCTATTGTTTAACACTTGTAAATCAGGTAAGTTGCAGGTAATGAATACTTGGTATTTCTATATAACAATTAGTTAATCTTCTGAGCAATTAGCTAATAACAATAGATTTACGCACCAAATATTTCCAAGTAAATGCTTTTGTTAATTTAGGAAACGTTTAATGAGGGTTATTAGGTACCTATTCATGTTCAAAATTTAGATTTGTAAGTACTTTACTTTATTCGCATTTAGTTGTGTCTTGTCATTCGGAGTGCGACATCGGCAGTAGAAGTAGAAGGAAGCAGGATAAAATGGTGAAGTTAACAGGTGTTGAGGAGCAACCGGCGATGGAAAGGTGGCGAAGAATTCCCCAAGTAAGTTTGCTTACATTTTGAACATTACAGAATCGGGCTTTAGAAATATAAATAGTTTATTTCTTAGACTTAGAATATGGTTGGTACAGGTATTATAATAAATGTCAACAGCATATTCTGCCAGTTCTGGCGTAGAAATACTAATATTGACACAAATAGTTTCAAACAAAATAAAAATAAATGAATCAAAATGTTATTGGGTAAGTAGGGGATGACAAATCGATCTAGCTTGGTCGTATAACTGGGAAAACGCTTATTATCGAGTTTTAGCTTATGATTAAAGACTGTATAATTGTCATATAGAAGAATTAAAATAAAATAAAATTGGGGGTAAAAAGTGCCATCATGAACTACATACATTAACATTATTATTAGTTGAGTCTAAGAATTAATTAATGTCAGAATTATATTTATCCGTTGCTTAGTACCCATAACACAAGCTTTGCTAAGCTTACTTTGGGACTAGGTCAATTGGTGTGAATTGTCCCGTGATATTTATTTATATTTATTTAATTTAAAAAGTCAGCAACGGAATAGAATAAAATCAATATTTTCATTATTTGAGGATGCATAGTGAAAGTTACACGAATTACATAGCTCAGCTACTGTAAACGATTTCAAAGAAGAATTCGATAATTGCTATCCCGTGGGAACTATGCAATCTTCCGGGAGAAAACTACATATCTAATACAAATTAATCACAGATATAAACTATTATTTGTGTCAATTCTTATCAATTTTTTTCTAGCCGTTTTATTGTGAAAGCATAATTATATAAACTGTTGTCGTGAAATCGTTTATTAAAACTTCCGTATTAATAATTCTGTACAATATAAAATACTTCGTAGCTTTAGGGGCTGTATCATTATCCATTGATTAGTGTTAACTGACGGTTAAAAGTGATGTCGTCTCTGTTTGTTTTGTTCGAATAGACGGAGACGGCATCAAATTTAACCGCCAGTTAACACTAATCAGTGGATGGTGAAACAGCCCCTTAGTGTCACAACTCAAAATGTGACAGTATCTAGCTAAAACTTAAGCAGCGACATCATTTTGCTAAATGTGTATGTAGGAACTAGAATTTTGGAAGCTTTTATCTTAAAAAGTGAAATGCATAATTAGGTAATCTGAAAAACATCACGCAATTAAATAAATAAATATCATGGGACACTGGAGACCATTGACCTAGTAGCTTGTACTATGGATACTATAGGCAACGGATAAACATACTTATATAGATAAATATCCAAAATCAAAATATCCAAGGCCCGAGAACAAACATTCGTACCTCACCTCAACTCCGACCTCAACCTCAAGCTTCGTCGTCAGGTTCTCTAACCACTCGGTCATCCGGTCGTCAATTACTTTATTGTTGTACCTACTTATTGTAAGTATTTGTTTATCGTTTACATCATTAAAATTAAATTTTCATTCAGTCGTTTAGTAGGATTTATTACAATTGTTCACTTGTCTAATTGCTAGTGAATTCGAGCTTTAGATACGCACAAAGTAATTTAATGACTAAAATATTATTTTGTACTAACCGTTATTTAATAGAGCTTCTTAAATTCAAATTGAAATGCTGCCTAATAAGTTCACAAGGCTTTACCGAGTGGGCTAAATAGTTACGAGATACGAAAGTGTTATTTTTTTGATAGTACTTAAGTAATTATGTATCGATTTTATGACAAATTTCGATTCAATGGTAGTTTGGTAGGCTCAATAGTGCCCACAACCCCAGCAGCAATCCCCGCGGTATGGCCAGCGCTATCTGCTGAACCAAGTACGAAGTCACGGGTTCAGGGTGGATGCAAGCTTCCAACCGAGGCATACTGGAGGTCTATGGGGGAGGCCTATGTCCAACAGTGGACGTCCTATATACGGCTGATATAGAATATGAAGTACGACCCAAAGCGGGGGTCGCAACCTCTGTCCCGCAGCCTTATTTAAATTACACATTTAATTTTCTAGGCGTTCCAAGGTCCTCGTGCTCGTAGTCATCATCTATGGGGATCCCGCTTCGGCCGGCAGCGGGAAGAGATGAAATTGCGGCTGTCACCTACCTCGCTTAGTCAGCTGGAAGAAATGGTCGAGACAATGGTCTCAGTAATTGAGAAACATTCGCCAAAAAGTGCTGCACACTACCAAATGGTGATGCAGCTGCTGCGAGACGAGCATAATCTTGTAAGTTCAAGTGAAACCTAATCCTACTTATCCTTCTTATACTAAAATGCGGAAGTTGTGAGCATGTGGTATGTATGTTTGTCACTCCTTCACACTAAAACGGCTGGTTGGATTAGAATGAAATTTGGCATGAATATGGCAGGTCTTTTTTTTGGAATAACACGTATGCTACTTTTTATCCCGATATTCCCATAGGATCGAGGTAAAATCTTGAAACCTCATCCGTTGCGTATAAGTACACATGAAATTGGTCGCATTACGATTGTTTTTTTTTTTGGAGTCTTTTTGTATTTTTTATTTCAACTCCAAATTCGTTACTTTTACGGGTATCTCGTGAAACCATGTCCAGCGGTGGTGTAGGGGTTATAGCACGCAGCACGGTTTGCTGAGGACCTGGGTTCGATTCCCAGTGCTGGTCTCTTTTTCTGGTTTTTCTGTGCATCATGTCTCAGTTTGTATTTTCGATATGGTTAAATTGGTCGCAGTTGTTTTTTGCAACGTCAATAAAAACACGGTGTAAGTATTGTGCCTCGTTATGTTGCACATACAGTTGCATGCATATAAAAGCAATCCAACTGCGCCAAGCAAGCTGCGCGTTGTATTTCGCATCTCTACGTAATATTACAACACTACCGTAAATGCAATTTTTTATCTTTTCGTGGTAAAGAAAACCTCTTTTTGATCGATTTTTGACCTTTTTCTGTCGTTAGGTTTCGAAAAAAAATGCAATTGTTATTGTTGTTTTAGAGGGGCGATTAAAATTTGTTCGTAGAGTTTGACTTTACGTGTTATTTGGTCTAAGGGGCATAAGTCATAACATCCTATACACGCTCTGTCTTTGCTGCATTTTGGACTCGTAGTAGTTGGGGTAAATACTTATTATTTATTATGCAAAATTTAATATTATCATCCTCATTAAAATGACACGACTCACTGTGCGAGTTTACGTGTCCGTTTCAATACATGGATATATTTTCAAATTATTCATTGCCTTCTTATTTTAATGTAAAGTTCAACGTTGGCATCATAGAACAGGTTTCCATTTCACCTTTACTTTAGTACATTGGTTAGAGTCAAATCTCACAAGTCGAATTTCATCTATTTTCAGTGGTTGAATTGGTATAGATTATGTGGACTGAATGACAAACCATGTACAGAAAAAAGTAGGTATACAGTTTATATATTTTTTAACCAAAGTTTATTTTTACAGACCTTTGCCATGGTGGGTGATAATTGCCCTGGCTCCTACGATCCTGATGAGCTCGACGCACCGGAGCGATGACATGTCTATGAGAAACTAGTGAGTAAGAGCGAGAAACAACATTAAGCTTTCTCGGCTCCCATCACACTACAGGATGTGGAATATGAAGGCCCTCTAGTGATTTTGTGTCGGTGCTAGAATCAGCGACTTGGTGTATGGAATAGAAGCAACTGCAGTACACTGATAGCACTATAGAATGACTACCTTATTGGAAAACAGTAGAAAAAACTGTTCAAGTGCAAATTGGACTCGCGGGCACGAAGCGCATTAAGTATTACATTATTTTAACATGCCGAATTGCCAATAGATAAGATAAAGCATAGATACTTGTAGGATACTACTCTCTTAGCTAACCCATAGACAGGTGGATCGATATACAGACAGACAAACCGACATCGCGAAACTATAAGGATTCCTTGTCAAGAATATGGAACCCCAAAACACCCTACAGTTGTCTTAAGCAACTACCTAAGTTAAGCAGCTATACCTGTTGTAACCTTGGGAAGCCTTATGGCTCCATTGCTTTCATAATATCTATACCAACAGTTTAGATTTAAGTCTAGTTTTAAAGTTAGCAGTGCCTTTATTTATAATTTGATATTAAATGAATATTTTTTTAGTTTCTTTTGTTTTCTTTTTTAAATTGGCTTCCCTGAAGGTAAAGGGTTTTTCAAGGGCGACTGAGAAAACGAACCCTTCAATATTACGGATTGAGTGAGTAGTAAAATAAATCTCTCGATCTACGATCAGAGATGCTTTAGGAAACAGGCTATCTTGGTCTTACTTGATGAATGTTGCGGATTAGAATACGAGCGAATAGTCGAAAGTCAAAGTCAAAGTATCTTTATTCAATTTAGGCTATAACAAGCACTTATGAATGTCAAAAAAAATGTAGCACCGGTTCGAAAAAACCTCTGTTGAGAAGTGATCAAGGTATATATAATATATCATAATTATATTGAACTTGGCTCTTTTTTCACATTTATGTTTTGATGGAATGTCATTACTTTTTGTACAGAAGTAATTAAATTTAAAAATTTAAAATGATAAAATTTACTAGTTTCTGATTTATTCCTTTGTATTCACCCAACTACTCGTAACTATCTGGATGCCAAATTTGAACTTTCTATGTCATCTGGAACTGGGTTAGAGTTTTGATCTATAACATTATGTATCTCGCAGTCTCAATAATTGAGCCAAATTTGACATGTTTATGTGAAATAGTTTTTGAGTTATGAGGGGGTCAAAAGTGGCTCCAAATGGTTCGGATAAAATTACACACGGTACTGCTCGCCAGTTCTGTTAGATTGAACTTGACTTGACACGCTACCCCGTGTCTAGATTACATAATAATAAAAAAGTATTTTAAAAACAGGAATTCATGTGAATTGAAAAATTAACATAAACTTACCTAATATGGGATTTTTCGTTTACGTTACGTTATTTTTTTTATTAATTAAGAAATAGAAAAATCGTGATAGAGTTCGATCATAAATATACATGCGTGAAGAACTGTTATGTTTCTCAGTTTGGTCGTTTAATGGCATTTTATATTCTCAATCGTCAGAGCACAGTCACTGATGCTGTATTCGCCGATGACGAATAGTCTTTTTCGCTGAACATATAGAGTGGTTGTTAAATCGTCAGTGAGTATCGTAAATTTCCCGAGAGATGGATAAAGTTAAAGACGCAGTTCATTTCTTCATACCCATTTCAGACTCAGACAAATCAGGCGTTGCTCGCACAGAAACCACTAAGGTAAGAACTTCACACGTTAGCGGAGTTTATAACGTTCCCAATGGCAAACGGGACAATGAATCTAAAGCAGAAAAACAGTTTTGCTGAAGCTATTCTTATTTATTTAAAACTAGCCGCGACTCCGTCCGCATAGAATTCGGTTATCTCTATCCCGGGGAAACTATGCAATTTTCCGGGATAAAAACTATCCTACGTCTTTTCCCAGGACTTAACCTATCTGTATAACGAATTTCATCTAAATTGGTTCAACGGTTTAGACGTAATGAAGTAACAAACAAACAAACAAACAAAAAGATCTGTAACTTACAAACTTGCACATTTATAATATTAGTGGAATAGAACATTGTAAAGATATTCTCAAAATACCTTCTCCCAGTTTAATGTAGCGAAAGCTATATTACCGTTCAAGTTCAAGACTAAATAGGTAGTGGGTAATCTTCACCTCCCGTCAGCAGTTTTGAGGGTTAGTTGCGGACACGCGGCACTAGTAGCATAGCCATTCCTACAGTAATTGGGATAGGATATCAACAAGTTCGTGATGTTTGATGTGTTATAATAAGGTTTGGGTCATTAAGGCTATAAAGTGCATGCTAAACACGGCAGAATGTGCAGGAAGCGAGCACACATGACTCACTAGGCTTCCGCCAATTAGTGGTTTCGCTTTTAGGCTCTACATAGCGGCATGGCGGAGAGGCAACTGTCAACTATGCAAATTTTTCACTGTCTACTGCAATCTGTTAACTAATCAGTGTGTGTTTTGGCTTAGGTCAGTGAATAACTACTCGTTCAGTTGGCTCATTACGATCTTGCGTTAATTCAGGAAAATGGTCGAGACTGTTTTACGAAAAAAGTGTCTGTTTTGGTCTAATTTCATTTACTATAAAAATATGCACAGTTATTTCTCATAAAATACCTTTTTAAACATGAATTCATTTACATACAAGTAATTTAATATTTTTATAATATCTGATACAGTAGCAGAATTAGGTACGTGTGTAGGTTATTAATTCATTTGTTTAGGCAGTAGAAACTACCTCAAAAGATAGATTCTTATAACTTACATTTGCCTTTAATAAATTGTACATTGGGACGTATTAGTACATTCGTAACGTAAGCTTTAGGAAGAGCAACACTAATCGTTTCATAACGAACAGTAATCTTTATTGACACGTTCCTAAGGTTGAGAGGTGTTAAGCCGCTTAGGTCGCCCGCTGTACATCCGTATGAATATTTAGAGGTATTAGTAGGAAGTCACAGGGACGAACGTGCCGTTCATTTGTAAGTATATTCTGTAGGAAATAGGAACCAGCGCCGTCATTAAGATGTCATTAACAACTCTCCACGTCGCTAGCAGCTCTACTCCGGCGTGTATTGATAATAATATTACCAACAACAGAATCTCGGTCCATTATTCAAAGAGAATAAAGACAAGGCAAGCCTGTTGCCGATTAGAATAAACTCATTTATGCGCCATATTGCTTGAGCGGGATTTAATGAACATTTTCCTGACGTCGGCAACTGCGGCGCAGCGGTGCGATACGAGAGTTTTGCTAACGCATGATTGATACGGTGTGGCTTTTCCAAGTGACAGATGTTTCCGTTTAAAAAAAGTAAAACGCTGCATGGTAAAAAGTTCGAGTTCATGATGAAAATTATAGACTGATCAGAAAGTCTTAGAAATGTTTTTTAAATGACAGTTGTAGTGATTCAATCTAACCTTTGTCCTACCTACTTATGAGCCTCTTCATGAATTGTGTTGGGAGAATCCACAACCACTAAGTATAGTCCTCAAAACTTAGCATGAATTGTTTTGGCATGCCTTATAACTATTTTTGTTTTATAAGTGAAAAACCTTTAAGACATACACAGGCATGAATTCATTTGGTGCCTTAAATGCTATATTATCCTATTACTAATATTATAAATGAGAAAAGAAAGAATAGAACATTTGTGAAAATGTTGGAATGTTTGTTGACGCAATATCGGCTCAACGGATTTAGATGAACTTTGTGTAACGATGTACGTCTACAAAGATTTGGACTGAGAAATAGGATACCTAATATGAGTAATGCGTACCTGTGGGATAATGTTTTAACAATAATAATAAAAAAATATCATAAACTTTTTTTAGGCCAAACTAAGTATAAGATATAAAATGTTTTCGGTGAAATTACTGGCACTTGAGGTATCCCATTTTAGGCCTCTAGGTTGGCAAATCATCTGCAATCCCCTGGTGTTGCAGGTGTCTATGGGCGGTGGTGATCTCTTACCACCACGAGACTCACTTGCTCGTTTGCCATCCAGTAGAATAAAAAAAAGGTATTTTAAAGCGGGTGAATTCGCGGGTTGAAGCTAAAGTATGATATGTGGCCTTAAAACGCCTGATAAAAAAGAATAGAACCGATTCTAAAAAACGATACAAATAATTTTATACCATTTTGAAGGTTCGGTGCCTCAATTACACCTATGTTCTATCTATTGATAGAAGCTTAATAGATAGTTCGTACTTAAGGTAAACAAATATAGGTCCACTCATGCTGGCTCGTGTTGAGACACTGACTTCAAAATAGTAGAAAATTATTTCAAAACTTACATATTCCCATTCTACTTGCATTGCAATTTTTATTTGAAATCGGTTCATAACTGACGCAGTTGTGAGGTAACAAACATAAAAAAAATTGAAATACACATTCAAATAGAAATAATTAATAAAACAACTTACTTAAGTTTCCAGTTTTGTGGTACTTGCTACTGGGAATGCTTAAACTAATAGTAAATGCGTAATTTCAAACTAAATTGCGACAAGGGTAAATAAAAAGAGCAATATCGTGTAAGACATTCGTCGAGAAGGCGCCGCCGCCGAGAGCGGGAAATTGACTCGAAGCAACGTGTTAATTCAAAGGAAGCAATAACGAGCGACGCCTGATGTAGCCTTTTTAATTATTGCAATTCCCACTCTAGGTACACTTAATTAAACTATTTCCGCGAAAATTATTCATCGCAGACATATCTGTAGAGTAAGTTATATTTACGGAACGATAATTTGCCGACGGG
Source organism: Choristoneura fumiferana (assembly GCF_025370935.1). Lineage (NCBI taxonomy): Eukaryota > Metazoa > Arthropoda > Insecta > Lepidoptera > Tortricidae > Choristoneura > Choristoneura fumiferana. The sequence goes on from NC_133489.1 coordinate 10,011,448, forward strand.
TAGTTCACATGTTGAACCGGAAATTGCAATGGGAATTTTGTTGTTTGATGCTTATTTTCCCTGCGGCTAACATAAAACCTTTGCTACGTATTTGGGTCGCATGTTAACCAAATGTAGCAATATCCCCACATCTACTAAAACGTAAACAATATTTGTATTTGGAGTAGGTAAATCCCTATTACGATTCTAGAAAGCACTTATAGTTGATCTCAAAAGTACTTGCTACTAGCTGCCTTCTCACATTCAGTAATTTGAAGCATGCCAAGAACACTTCGAGTAGATAGGTAATGTGTATTGTAATAAAGGTACGTTCTATGCTACTTTTGACTTAAAAAGAAAAGTAAACTTTTGAAACCTTTAGGGGCTGTTTCACCATCCATTGATTAGTGTTAAGTGACGGTTAAATGTGATGCTGTCGCTATTTGTTTTGTTCGAATAGACGAAGACGGCGTCACATTTAACCGTCACTTAACACTAATCAATGGATGGTGAAACAGCCCCTTATTATACAAAACTAGATGGTTGCCGTTGTATCTAACGCGTATTGCATTATTTATCATGACAAAGTTAAAGAATTGTTGTCGTTTTGTGGCGGAGTTACCTCTGTGCAAAGAAGATGCATATTTGGTATGCATCTTGCACGTTGCCTGTAGCATCAGGACGGTTTGGACGCATGCTTCGAATTGCTAATGTCTTCTCAGTGGATCTACCGGCAGCACTATCCATTTTGTTACATCTACCACAAATTAAATCGACCTATTTTCCATTACAAAACTCTACTTCCAACTGGAAAGTTACTGACTGGACCTGTTTATAAGCTACTCAATAATAATAAGGGGGGATTAATCGATTGTTCATGCCAATATCGATTCTTCCTGTTCGCAATTCTGCACAATCTGAATTCTACACAATAGTATTTCACCACATTCGCCATTGTGCACCGTCGTTATTTGTGTACAGTAGCGATTCTTCCTGTTCGCAATTCTGCACAATATGAATTCCACACAATAGTATTTCACCACATTCGCCATTGTGCACAGTCGTTATTTTGTATGTACAGTAGCGATCCTTCCTGTACGCAATTCTACACAATCTGAATTCCACACAATACAACAGCACTTAATCACATTCTTTATTTTGTCTACGTTTTCAGTCGTTATATTCACACAATCTTAGGGTTTCGTACCTCAAAAGGAAAAAACGAAACCCTTATAGGATCACTCGTCCGTCTGTCACAGCCGATTTGCTCCGAAAGTACTGGACCGGCTGACTTAAAAGTTTGTAGGTACATATAGTGAGTAAAGTCAATATGCCAGATAATCTATTTGGAACGTTTATCCAACCCCATGACACCCTATTAATTTTCCCTAAAAACGTATTGATTGCTGGTATTAAATTAGCAAATTATGCAATTGTCAAAATGTAATGTTGTTTTGTGCGTGATTTTGTATTTAGGTATATGCTTATTTTTTTTTGTTTATTATAAAAAAGCCCCCATGTTTGTCACATATTTAATAAGGAATAAAAGGATATAAAAATAAATACTGAAAACTGAATAGCAAAAAAAATAAGGTTATTATTTAACTCAACCTACCAAAAAACGCTAAATCAGAGCTAATTTTGCGATCCTAATTTATCGAGGCAAATTAATCAAATCAAATAACATTTAAAATGGAAACTGTCTCAGTTTTCTTACATTAAAGTAGGAAATTCTATCCCCTAGGCCCATTCTATCCGCTTGTGGTAGTTTTCTGAAGCGGTATTAATGAAAAATCACGATTGTGTGAATACGAGTATAACGACTGAACGAAGACAAAATAAAGAATGTGATTAAGTGCTGTTGTGTTGTGTAGAATTCAGATTGTGCAGAATTGCGAACAGGAAGAATCGCTACTGTACACAAATAACGACTGTGCACAATGGCGAATGTGATGAATTACTATTGTGTGGAATTCACATTGTGCAGAATTGCGAACAGGAAGAATCGCTACTGTACACAAATAACGACTGTGCACAATGGCGAATGTGGTGAAATACTATTGTGTGGAATTCAGATTGTGCAGAATTGCAAACAGGAAGAATCGCTACTGTATACAAATAATGACTGTGCACAATGGCGAATGTGGTGAAATACTATTGTGTGGTGGAATTCATGTTGTGCGGAATTGCGAACAGAAAGAATCGCTACTGTATACAAATAATGACTGTGCACAATGGCGAATGTGGTGAAATACTATTGTGTGGAATTCACATTGTGCAGAATAGCGAACAGGAATAATCGATATTGGCATGAACATCGATTAATCCATAAGGGGCTGTTTCACCACCCATCGCTTAATTTTATTTGACGGATAAATTTAATCAATGGATGGTAAGACAGGGGGTAAATATTATATATTATCGTCAACCTTTTACTACTTTTACTTTGGTTCAATTACAAGCAAGTTTTCCGTGTTAAAAAGCTATTTTAGGTTTAGGTAGAGTTTACTTGAACTCATTAAACACACGCAACTTGCGACTACTCTTTCATCATTTATTTTACCTACTGCGCGAAGGTATAACATTTAATTTATTAGGTTCGCCACTATAAAGCAGCAGTCACTAATTAGAAATAAAAATAAGGGTTATATAATAATTTACCATCACGTAACTATACTGTAAATATGGAGTCTGCGTCAAATATAATGGAGTAAGGTACTTAGATATCGGGCACATTTCTATTGAATATAGCGATAGAGCGTGTGCAGATAAATTGGAGCACCTTTATTCCCTTTTATTTGACGCTGACTTTACCCAAGTGAGGTTTTCAAGCGATATTTTAAGTCAATTCTCAAGATTAGAAATGTGAGCTACCTACTATACGATCCCGCTTAGAAGCTATAGTCCAAACGTGGTCCAAACATTATATAAAAGAGGTTATTTCTGATAAGCCTATGCTGTATAGTGGTATATAAGTGAATTAGATAGTCTTCTATGTTGAAAGATAAAACTGAGCGGAACCGGCATCCAATGTTTTTTTGGCATGTTTTTTCTGTCTCAAATGAATGCTGCAGTGCAGTTTATTTCGAAAAACAGAGAAAGAAACATATTATTTAGTAAAAGTCGGTCAGCGTTTCTGGATCACGACTCTTTGTGGAATAATGTCAGTGAGATACAATTTTTTATGAAGATACTTAAAATTTTCATAATATACAATGAAAATAGACGTGGTATTTTATTAAGATTGGTTTTTTGGAATCTTTTTGTATTTTTTATTTCAATTCCAAATTTTTTGTTACTTTTACGGTCATCCCGTAAGCGGTTGTCCGGGTGAGCGGTTAGTTCCGATGGAGTGCCGAAAAGTTTCTCGATGAGGGCTACGGCATAGATGTCGCTAGTGTCGCTGCTTAAGTGGCTAAATAAGAAACAACACAAGCTGAGATATGAGGTGCATAGGAGAAATTCGTGTCTGTATCGTTGTCCAGCGGTGTTGTAGCGGTATAGCACACGGCACGGAATGCCGAGGACCTGGGTTCGATTCCCAGCGCTGGTCTTATTTTTCTGGTTTTTCTGTGCATCTATATTTCAGTTTGTATTTTAGATGTGGTATTTTATGTCGGTAATTTCGCCAGGTACCAAACCAACGATCCTTTGCTTGAGATCCCGTGGATCAAACAACTGCCTAGTGGTATGACCTACGGGATCTCAAGCAAAGAATCGTTGGTTTGGACCCAGGCGAAATTACTGACATAAAATAAGAAATTTATCTCGACCTTTTCAGCATAGTAAAACATCGTGAGGAAAGCTACTTACACCTGCAAAGCATCCAATGGTGATTTAAGTGTCCAATCGGTATCTACTGAGCTTGCGTGGGAACATGCGGAAGCTCTCTTATTTTAAGAGGAGATCTGTGCCCAGCAGTGGGACGTAACTAGTTCGCATTCGTTTTTAGGGTTCCGTATTACTAAAACAGAATATTATGGTTAAGTGCAATGCGTCGTTTCACGATAAGAGAAAATTAAAAAGTAAAATTAACGTGGAATTAATTAAAACTACATTGCTTGAGTAAATACTGAATATTTTCACTCGTAGATTATTTCTGTTGGAACGGGTGTGCGATGCCGAGCTTGACACTAATATTAACCTGTGAGTGTCTCGTATTATTTACATAGTTTATATCACTATCCTGCGGCAACATGGCAATTTCTGGGATGAAATTTCTTAAATTTTAATTAATAAGCTTTCTGTGTCCCAAATTTCAATTTAATCTGTTTTTGCGTGATGGAGTAACAAATAGTGAACAATAGTAGATTGTTCAACAAGGGACTTAAACAAGCCATAATGACACGAGATGTTTAGCCAACCGAGCAGAGTGAGGGTGGCTATAGTTCGAGTGGCAATATGGTTCTTCAGTCTTGCGATAAACACTCTACTTTTCACTTTGAATGCGAGGAAAATAAACAATATTTTGTTAAAAATTATAATATTATTACTTTTTAAGAACGTATGCTCGACTAATGGACAGGCCATCTGTTCAAAATTCAAATAGAAAAAAAAAGTTGCGCGTTTTTCTTTTCTTTTATTATTTATGAAGTGACGCTTTAAAAGCATGCATTTTTAGCCAACAGCTTCAAAATTGAAAACTATTTTAAAACTAATTGGACTATGCATAATAAAACTAATTAATCCTTACTTGAATTGATTAAATTCATATTCGTAATCATTAATTGTGTTTTACGAAATTAAATCGTGTTTTTTTAAATATTTTTGCACAGTTGTCATTTTGAGGTTATTTCCAAGCCTAAAAATCCTCCATTCACAAACACCGTGTTGGCTGTTTAGGGGCTCAACGTAAATAAAAAAAAAAACTTTACTCCCTAGAGAATAAAAAAGAGCTTTAGTCCCGATATGCAGAGACTAAAGTAACATTTTAAGAGCATGACAAGTGAAAATATATATACTTCCACTACTTAATATAAGTAGGACTATGCGTAGGTGTTGCCTGTGTCTTTGCGGGCGCAGAGACCAGAGAGGGTTCCCACTATGAAGCAGGAATTATTTATGTATAGTTACGGAATAAGTAATTCCATGATCCGGAATAAAATAATCTCCGAATTATTAGACCATAGCTTGCTAAAATGCAGGGGACCATCAATTTTTGAGATCACATCTCTCGAAAATATTATTCGAAAGTGGTAAAAATCGGTATTGTTAGAAAACTTGTTCTTTTTGACAAGATTAAATCATTAGATCGGCTTGTATTAGAATATTGCTCTAATTATCAAACACCACATTTTGTCCACTTTTCGGGTGGTATTTCGAGAGATCTCAATTCAAGAATAAAGTCACCCACACACACCTACACTCACAGACACAGACTCATAAGAAGAAGAAGCAAATGTGTAATTAGGTATACTCGTAGGTATGTATACCTGTTAGGGTTGTTAAGGCATAACCATTAGTAAAAGTAACAAAATTGAGCCTTATGCAATGTTAAGCTAATTATATATTTTTTTATTAGTGTTTTTAGCAGCAGATGTAGGAATCCATAAAGCATTTGCACAAGTAGACCTCCAAAATATACTGCAAGCTTTACAGCTACAGTTACAGCATCAACAAGATGAGCAGCTCGAGCAAGTGAGACAGAAATACCAGCACCACAGGGCCAAGGATGACGGCGACAGCCGGTTCGGTTCATTAAAGCCGCAAGAAGTACAAACTCTGATTCAAGAGGCGCTTCAAGACAGAAATGAAGATACTGTACAAAGTCAGCCAGAATCTTACACTTACAAAAAGAAACGTCATGAACATAGCACTGATAATCAGGCCCTAGATAATCTCAACACCTATGCACTTTGGCAAGGAATTAATAGCGATCGAGAGGACCAAAGTTCTGATAGTAGAACGCTCGAAAAGCTGCTTGGCTATCAAGAAAGCGAGAGAAAGAAGAATAAAAAATCACTGAAAAAATATCAAGATTCATATTTGGATCATTTGAATGAGCTACTGTCCTTGGCGTCTGGTGAAGACAAGAAACAGCAACGCTATCAAAGTCATCAAGCCCAACGTCCTAAGCAACCACTGCTTCCAAACTACTTGCTTGGGGATACAAGTTACCTTGACACTACCAATAGAGCAGACGATGATCTAAATAAATATTCAAAAATATACGTCATACTTAACGTTGATGCCGTGAACACAAGCCAAAATCAAAATCGAGTAACAGATCTGTAAGTATTAATAAAATTCCAAGTGAATTTACATCCGATATCTATGGAGGAAAATATTGTTACAGGAATCATGGCATCTTAAATACACACGTTACCTTTTTAAACGACGAAAAAAAAAACGGAGGAGGTTCTCAAGTCGACGCGTATATATATATATATATATATATATATATATATATTTATATATGATCACGCATAACTTTTTACAGAGTAGTTCGATTTTAATAATTATTTTTTAAATTGGAAAGCGTATACCCCGAGGGTGGTCCCATATTTTTTTTACAGAGTATCATCACTGTTGAGCTCAGCTACTAGTCAAAAAGATCGCCGCGGGACGAAGAGAGCTCCACGATACAAAGGTTTTCTTGTACATCACGGCTCTAGAAGATCCAATGCTGGTGGTAAGCAAATTTAATATAATAATATAAATTGTATATACATAATGAGGTTGATATTGGAAACCTCTCAGTGTTCTTTTTTAATTTTAATTATGACAAAAACTTGCATGTGTCTTTTTGAATTTCAGCAGATTCAGAGTTGGAGTTCAAATCGAAGCGACCCCGTTCCCACGATAGTGGACGCACCCCTATTCCGTACATCAGGCATCGGGGCGATATCTATGAAAAAGATTGATTTAAAAAACAAGGAATCATTTAAAATTATTTTATTTACATAATCAATGGATTTTTGTTAATTTTTTGTGTAATCGAAATGAGACACTAGTTCTTAAAAACAAAGCATTTTGCGATATTGATGCTTGTTGTGCAAAATACCTTTAAGTCTCTTTATATCTATGTACATGGAAGAAAAAGCTGTTTTAATGATTGACTGGCATATCAAAGCACAGCCTAAAGGGAGCTCGAAATTTATCAGACTGATCTCTAAAACAAGAATGTGCTTAGTAAACTTACTCTTTTTGAAGACCTATCCAACGATACGATACCCCACACTATATGGGTTTAGACGAAAAAAAAAATCATCCCCACTTTACGTGTAAGAGAAGTACTCTAAAAACCATTTATTCTAAATTTAATTTTACCCCTCTGTTTGCACTATTTATGCAACATTTCAGCTTACTATCTAAGTAATACTAACATGACATGGCGAAACTATAAAAGTTCCTTGTAGGAAACACTAAAAACAAGTGATTAAAACATATTCATTCATGTTGTGTATTTCTTACGACTTCTTGACTAAGAATGTGTTTTTACCTAATCAATATCAATGAAAATATTTTTAAGAAGTTTCACTTTCGTAATTATCGATACACTTTACCATCGATATTGTGATGCTGAAGATTGCCGCTGCCACGTAGCTTAGTATTTAATTTGCGCCAAGCGGGTGGACTAATTTAATTTTCATGTAACAAGGCGACCCACGTTGACATGACCTTGTTAATTAATGGAGAATATTTTAGTGATTAATGCTGAGATTTCAGCCTCTTTAGGTATAAACAGTAAAAACAAGGTTTTGTGAGACCTTATTTCCTATTTGATCTAATTTAAATTTCATCAAAATCTGATGAAAGCCATCAGGAAATTCTGAAACCCTGTATTTTGAAGCCGATTTTAATGGACAAAAATATTTCTCTTAGAATTCCCAATATGAAATGAAAACTTTAACATTTAATTTAAATTGAAGTGACAACATTTTTTGATAATCATTACAAGTTAAGTCTTTCATTATTAGGGTACTTTGTTTTGTCTAAAACCACTAGTGTTTATAACTCTCCAGCTGAATCAAAACTTCTAAGCACCCTAGTGTGACCCTTATAGTCATATATAACATTACCAAACATTATAGCATTCATTTTACAATTTTGCAGTTTCATCTTTAAATACTTAGTTAATTTAATTTTGTTCAATTAACTGCTAACCGTATTTGTGTTTAGCCAACAAACCTGTTTTCAGTTTTGTTTCCCGTTCATTTTACTTTTACTTAAATGAATCAGTAAGTGGTGGCAGCTTTATTGGTTTATGTAAATTGTAATTTGTTTATTTTTAAGAACCATGTACCGTTTGTTCCCAAATAAACATTAAAACATCAGATCGGTCAGATTCTCATATTTGCTTATCGTTATCAATTTCTCCCGCAGCATACCGACACTATAACTGCTATAAAACTGTAACGTGATTGATTCACTTACTGACTAAGGACAACAGCATGAACCATTGGAGACAAAGATTTGAGACAGACATACACTTTGAGTATCTTCTCTTCTTGTGTCATACAGGCTGTGCAGAAAACATTTTCCAACTTTCCGGGGGATATAGAACTAGTATATTTTCTGTTTCCAAGGAGGCGAGGTCGTGGGAATGAGATAGTATTCAATTAAAGGAACAGGATTACTTTTGAATAATATTTTAATGCATGTTTTCTTTTTATAACTTTATGTTATGAGTATATCACAGTCATCATTTTAGTAAATGCATAGTAGAATGTGCCTTACAGAAATGGGTTTATGTACCAAAAATCGTGATTAATTTAATTCAAGAACTAAAAATAAGCCGGGATCACAAGCAAGCATACTATCGAGATATATGTAACAGGTAATTATGCACTGCAAAAAACCCCCGAATTTGTCTCTTCAAAGTTGAATATCTCAAAAACGGCTTAACCGATTTGAAAAAAAAACATGTCAAAGAACCATCGCTAAAAAAACTACTTTGAAATAATAAAACCGTATTCAAATCGGTCCTCCCATTAAAGAGCTACGGTGCCACAGACAGACAGACAGATACATAGACACACATAGCGGTGAAACTTATAACACCCCTCTTTTGGCGTCGAGGGTTAAAAATAAAACTGTTTAAGAAACAAGTGCGTAATATTTTTAACACCGTGAAAGTTATCTTACGAGTATACAGGAGGTGGCGTCAAACCGCTTGAACACCTCCCCCTTATTAGATATAGGCGAAATGTTTCATGGGCATTTGTAAATCTCTATTTGAATCAACTGAGAATGAGTAAATAGAATTCAAAATTCAAATTTCAGTACACAAAGTTGTTTCATTTACTTTTTTTCTCTCTACAATAGTAGGTACATCTGAGGCTGGGTATCATCCAGAGCTACGATTTGACTAGGCATAAGTAGTAATACTCGTACTACGCTATGTAAAGATCGAATCAATCGTTATGGCTATCGCTCTTCACTTAGACTTAGTCGAATAGAGGCTCGTCGTCGAATAGAGTATTCAAGTTTTGCGACAATGGTTCTGTTAGCGGTACCGTCTTTTAGCTCCGTCAATAAGCTAAAGTAGGAAACGTTATTTCCAAAGAGGATTAGTGCACAATAGTCTACCTTGTCGTCTATATATCATTACATTATCTGCGAACTCCATTTATGTTTAGTTACGTTTCAATGAGTATACATCCGCAAACAATGTTAACGCATGCTCATAATATCTTTGATATCATTATCTCCTAGGTACTCTTATATACTACAATGTAGAGAAGTCTAAAGGACAACGATTGAATAAATAATAATTAAAATATAATGAAACTGCGTCATGACTATTGCACAATAGCATTGTGTTGGTATCTAATATATATTTTTTTCTAATAGAACTATTATTATTAGTTAAAATTCTAGCACGTATATAATTACAGAAATATTTCATCACTAAATTACATAGGTGTCATTTTTGTTAATACTCCTTAACGATATATAAATATAATTGTATTACTTTATGGTAAAAATAAAATATAACACACAAATATAATAATTGACTAGAATACTTAAGGTATAACTGTTACGATTTTGACTAGGCCATTACTTAGGAAACCCGTCGCAGGTTTATTACATTTGATATAACGAACAGCTTGAAAATTGTATAAAAATGAAAAAGAGTTATAATTTTCATAACTTTTTCAAAAGAAGAAGCAGTTAACGCAAAGAGGCTTCGTAATGAGATTTTAATAAAGACTGTCGTTTATTTTTATCATTTAAAAAGTAAAACTATGCTTATTGGAAGACAAGATAATGAAGCAGTAATGTATTATATTATACATTTAATATCTTCTAACTGAAGATGACTAAAATTGACTAAATATGCAGGAGTGTTCTAGCCGACCCGTTTGCGTTAAACACGTATGTCCAAGAGCCGTTTTAAATAATCGTAACAAGCATCGCAAAAATATATCTGTTAGGTTTAAACTGAGACTATACGATACCGGGTTCGCAGTGACTTCCGAACATTCGGAGCTAGCTTCCCAGCCGGCATTGGGCTTCGAGCCGGATTCGATCCAAGCCCGTATACGCAAACACGTTAAATACAAAAATAGACCTCAAAACGATTCCATACAATCCCAAATTATATATTACTAGTAAGTAACGTCTAGGTATCGTGCAAAAAAGCATTGAATACTTTAAATCTATTCTACTTAAACGCAACTATTGATCCCATTCCAGGCAATTCACAATAATAATTAAATCCATCTATTTATTATAGTAATACATTATTTATGTTACTTAATTAAAGAGATACAGAAACTGTTATAATTGAACTACCGTGTGCGACGATCTCTACCTATGAATTGTGATTTACATAATTTATGAGAACTTTAATGCGCGCCTCGCTCCTCTACACTATAATAATGGACCCCTTCATTGTCTAGTCTGTACACATCACACACACTCGTAACGTTTTGCTGAGCTTACGTTTTGTTTCACTGTTTCTGAACACTTGAGTAAGAGCAACTCGTAGGCACCGCCTTGTACCCACTTATTTGTTTTTGAGCTACATTGGTGTCGATTCGTAGTCGAGCCGCCGTGTGGGCGAGACCCGTCACCCTCAGAGATAGTTCGGGCGCGATACACAGCAGAGTACCCCCATGCTTTTGTACAGGGACCCTCTCCGCTTGTTGCGCCACAGTCCGTTCATCTCCTCGCCTTTCAGCGCGACGTTGGTCTCTGCAACAATTCGCCAGATTAAGTTATTTTCAGCGCGTAGCTTTTTCCCCAACAATAGCGACAAATGAGCATGATGAGGTGTGATTACACGGCCGCTACATAAGTGAATGTTGACTGGGCCACATAAGTGAATGTTGACGTACTCGTTGGTAAAAATAATGTTATAAAATTGATCAAAGCTCTTCGAGATAGGTACGTGTTTCGGTAATTTTCGAGGTCTACCTACATTGAGCTAAGAAGTAAAGAACAAAGACGGTTGTTTTTATGTATAGGTAAACATAAGTAAGTGTTCCTGTTTAGACTGAATGAGAATCGGCATTTCCCCGCACTCCATTGTGGAGTGTTCTTAATGTCAATGGAACGGGGCAGCCGACTGTTGAGGCGTATTGCACGCAAAAAGTTCTTTTATGTAAATGGGACATGGTTTTCCACTTTTGTTTTAGCATGTTGTCAATTAGCCGTCTAGGTTTCTCTAGATGGAATATTTTGGGAAATACTTAATAATAAAACTTTTAAATGTTGCAACGCTGGGCGTAACAACACAGGTATAGTTATAATAGTCTGCTTAAAAGCAGGTGATAACTTTTGTACTTTTATTTTTTAACTTAATGTTCGTGAAAGTTACATGACCAATCATGTGTAGGTATTGTTTTTAAAGTTGTGTAACCTATGTACATAAAGTAATACCCACCTAAGTGGTTAAGGGTTTCATGTTGTGGAAGATACTCCTGGATATCGGTTACTATCCTAGTGATTTCCTGGGTGTCCTTAGCGATGCTGCAGAGCTCCTCCTGGTTGAAGTCCGGCGTGATTTGTTTGCACAGTAGAATTTGACTTATCACATTGCCGAAGTTGGACGGGCCGGCACGATTTTCTGAGAAAAAGCAATTCAGCTTATGCTTAGAACTACAAATATAAAACTAAAAATTCAACATAGAATTGAACAAATCATGATTTCACAGACCATTATTACATTTTGATTTCTTTTTTTGGAAGTTGCTTTTTATTTTAAAAGTTGCGTATTTCCGCGCCTCTTGCATGACGAACGAGGAAAGTAATTAAGTAGCCCTGGATTGGAGTACAATGAAAAATTAATATTTTATCTTTCCGCACAGTTGTACATCTGTGTAAGTGGCTCCGCCAGCGGGCGGATTGAATTTTTTAACATTTTAACGAGGCGGAGGAAGGACTTGCGTGTTATGCAATAAAATTTTCCGTTCGAACAAAATTAGTTCCTTGTAGGAATTGTAACTAACTGAATCCATAACCTCTTATTCATAATGCTTGTCAGGCGTATTTGGCACTCTTTCTTATTGAGATCTGTCAGTTTAAAAATTGCCTTTGCCGTTTGGCGCACACTGATTTTAGATAGCATATATTCCAGTATTTCCAATATCCTAAAGCTGACTGGGGTTTCTCATAAATCGACATTATAATTATGTATCGTGGACTCGTAATAAATAACTGTAGGATGAACCTCTGTTACTGCTTCGAAGATTTTTTCTTTATTCGCTTTTAACACAGTTCAATATTGTTTCAATGAACATAAAAACATAAGTTTAGGCGTACATTTTACGTTTTGACCGGTCGAATAGCTATGAATTAATACAAAAGTATATAATTACTACCGTTCTGTTCGGTTCACCGTGCTTCGTCCTGGGTAGGTATGGCCCGGCCGCAGCTCGGTGCAAAATGATTCAAACATTATTGTGGTAAGTTTTTAAAACAAAATACTCGTAGGTCCCAGTGACCTTCTGCATACTGCCGCACAAAGTCACTGCTTCTAGTGTGTATTTTCTTTCCATTTTGTTAAGGAAAGTATCTAATTAGATTTAAAATTTGAATATCTGTTTTGAAGGTTAAAATAAAACGAGAATTGATTAAACCATTAATAGATAGAAAGTAAATAAAAACAAAAAAGACACAATTAGACTATGGATATAATTTTTGATGAACGTATAAGCACAGGGTTATCTTTCAAGACGTCTTTTAAAACGTTTGGCGGCTGTAGGTGCATTAAGTACTCGTACCATAGTAAGAAGTCATGTCCATGGGCACGAGCTGCACCAGGCGATGGCACTTGGCGAGCTCCCGCAGCAGCAGCTGCGCCATGAAGTACAGCAGCACCAGTTGGGGCTGTTCCACGCAGCCCTCGCTCGTCGACCTGCCACAAACCGAACCGTCAAAGTCAAAGTGATTTATTTGCAAATATAGGTGAAACTGGTTATAAAGATTCGTCAAAAATATACATGTGACCTAAAGCATAGCGATGCTTTGCCTGAAAGTGGATGTTGCTAATTAGTCACACTAAGCAAGCACCGACCCACCAAAAGAAAATAATATTAGGTACAGGTATTATTTTGAAATGCTTAGTAGTTTCATACAAAAAGTTACATAAATTCATGAATGATAATATACAGGGTGGAAAAATCGAATGCCACATGGATGGCAACTACCTTAAGTATTGTAAATAACACATTTTGTGTAAGGGAGACTTTCCTTCGTTTTTAAAAACAATAAAAACTGCATTTAATGATTTATGAAAAATCGCTTGCCTCAGTCAGGACTCGAACCGGTCAAATGTGACAAAAAATAATGTGCTGTATTTTATGATGCAGATCGAAAGGGTTACTGATAAGGTTAATTTTTCTCTAAATAACAAATACAATCAGAATAACGGAAGGCCATTAAAATTGTAAACGAAAAATTAAAACCACAAAATAAAACAATATTCATTTAATAACCTTACTAAAACCTTTCTAACTAAAGTAGTTGTTCAAAATGAGCCCCGTTTTGGCGTTTGCATAAATTTAATCTTTTGAGGAATTGTCTTTTCGTAGCTCGTTGCAGTGAATTGTGGTGAATATTAGTAATAGCTGCATGGACTTCGGTTTTCAATTCGCATACGTTTTCGTAAGTTCTTTTATAAATAACATCCTTCACGTATCCCCACAAAAAGTAGTCTAATGGTGTTAGATCCGGAGATCTGGCCGGCCATTTAATAATCCCTTTTGTACCGATAAGAAGTAAACATAAGTGTAGCTCATCATTATCATGTCATTTAAACGTCTTTATTTTGCTTGTATTCCAGGGATTACGTCTTAATTCACGTGAGGGGTGAAATCAAATTTAAAAGGTAATTGTTAGTTTTCATGGCCTTCCGTTATTCTGATTGTATTTGTTATTTAGAGAAAAATGAACCTTATCAGTAACCCTTTCGATCTGCATCATAAAATACAGCACATTATTTTTTGTCACATTTGACCGGTTCGAGTCTCGACTGAGGCAAGCGATTTTTCATAAATCCTTAAATGCAGTTTTTATTGTTTTTAAAAACGAAGGAAAGTCTCCCTTACACAAAATGTGTTATTTACAATACTTAAGGTAGTTGCCATCCATGTGGCATTCGATTTTTCCACCCTGTATATAGGTAAGTACCAAGGACCGCGGCGCGCCGCGCCTGCGCAGCCGGCATAGTGTTAAAGTATTCAAAATAGTGAATGAGAGTTCTACACTTTCTGCCAACAAACTGCTACGCAGTTTGGCAGAGGTTTATAGTTATAAGTATTTCTGTACTTCTTTTGTTTTTTTTATTTGAGTAAGTAAATATATATATTTTTTTTTTTAAGTATTAATGCTTAGGTACCTACTTATTCGTTTCTATCTGCTAACGCTAGAAGATCAAAGTTGTAAATTTAGGCATGCCGATTAATTAAATTCGGAATAATCCCATGACAAATAGAAACGGGTGTATTTGCGCCCTAGGCTCGGGGTCGGGTCCGCGGACGGATTATCTTTTACTGTTTGCTCCTAGCAGCTGAATCAGCGGATATACGATATTAATAACGCCCCAGTCTTATCGCCATAAACAGCAAATAGTCTTTAGCGCATAATACAAGATTTATTGTACAAAGAGCTAATCTTAGTAGGCTCATATACTTGTCAATTATCGGTGGCTGAAAACCCAAATACACCTAAAATAGCTCAAAAATAACGACAGCTTCTTCTCCACAAAATACACGTTTAATTTTGCTACCGTTTTTGTGCCAATTACTAATTCGAGCACTCTCGACTTTCATTTAACGAGCACAAATCTGAATTAAGTACGCTCTATTTGTTACTTTTGGGATCGCCATCACTTTCCGGTTGCAGAGAAAGGTACATACCTGTCGTAATTAGTTCTCGTTGGGCTTCACTTCTCTGATAAGGACTGGTTCGGCTTTTGAAATGCAAATAATTGGGTGGAAGTTTGCTTAAAAACGGATGACTCAAATTTACCCAATTTGTCTGTTTTGCCTTTATTGTGGTCACGAAAATATCGGTTTTATACGGGTACTATTTTATTACGAACTGTTTAAATATCCACATATTTATCTATTGGGTTAGTTATGTATTAAGTCTAGAGTCACTTGTATGTAGAGCAACTTATGTTACAATATTTCAATTCAAATCGCCTCAAAATTCTGAGTTAAGATCACTTTGAGTGACCACGTAGAACGTTAGGCGACCCAACTAAATTATGCACGTTTCGTTTTCTATTAGGCGGGCTTCCATTTATCTAGTTCTAAAGGAGCATTAATCTAACCGTAGACAGATCTGTTGCCCCAAGGGCCAACTTGGTTTGAAACTAGCACCCGTTTGTTGAATCCGATACAATAGATCTATTGTTCCCGATCACCCTTAAAATTTATGGCTTATGTTACCTTGTGAAACATGTAGAATTTTCTCTCTGAATCCAAATTACTGAAGGCTCGGTATTAATTGACTGAAGAAGGTAAATTAATTTCCATTCGACTTCTAAGCGTTTAGTATATGAGTACCTGCCTATTGCCAATAAATATCTAGCCTTAAACCTTAACCTTACCGTATTAAACCTTATTGTACTAAGAGTGGCACGCTAAATAAATAAGATATACACACTCTCATCTATGAATAAGATGGTGCTTGACATGAAGTATGAATGAAAGTAGAGGGAATTTCTCGGAACAATTCAGATATATCCAGTAAAATACGAGAAAGCTTTTAAGGAAACGAAACAATGATTTTCTTAATTTAATTTCAATTAGGTACTTACTCAACAGAAAATCATTTTAAATGTACGGTAGGTACGGTATCCATGTTATTTTTGTCTTATACAACAAGTGATACAAAAATAGGCTGAAGAACGACAGTTGGAATATTCTATCTAACATTTTATAGGTACAGTTAATATTTAAATAAAGTAAATGTACTCTGTGGAGTAAAGTGAAGTATCTTTGAATAGGTTTTTAGATTAAGTTTGTACCATCATGAACTTCTGTCATAAACAGTCTAAGCTTCTAGGTCTACACAGTGGCAGACTAAGCTAGATAGTTCAGGGCCCGGGGCGGCGAGCTGAATAAGGCCCCCCCAGTTTTAAAGGTTGATAAAAGAAAGCATTAAGAGCGTTTATACCTGCTGAGTTGGCAACGTTGCGTTTTTGTTAGTTTTTCTCGATCATATATTATATATTATGGAATAATCGAGAAAAACTATCAAAAATGCAACGTTGCCAGTTCAGCAGGTATAAACGCTCTTAAGCATATTTTAATTCCTTATCCAGTGGCCGTATTGCCTTAAGCCGAGTTTAGACTTGCAAGGAATATCGTGCAAGTTGCATTACATTGCGAGGCCGCAAAGCCAACGAGTTTGTAGTTGTCAATCGAGTCCCGCAATGTAATGCAACTTAAATGATTTTTCTTGCAAGTCTAAACTCGGCTTAACGCTCTGGCGTTCGCGATCGCATGCACCATCTCTTTCTATACTTATCCTATACCGCTTGACAGAAAGGAGTGATGAAAACGATTGCGATTTCAAGTGCGTTATACAATAAGGCCTAAGGACTTGAACATTTGGACTACTCCTTCCACCCTACTGTTCCGTCCGCCAGTGGGTCTACAGTTTCTTTTCCCCAAGAAAACTATGAGTAATATCCACAATACTACAATACAATACAATAACTCTTTATTACACACCAACACATACATAGTAGAAGTTCAGAAAAACACAGGTATATACACAGAGATTTTCTGAGGTAAGCAATAGGCGGCCTTATCGTTTCAGAGCGATCTTTTCCAGGCAACCTTTATAATGGACAGAAGTAAGGAATAAATTTTAGCAGGTGGTGAATTTACAGTAGATTAGAGCAATATCAAAAATACATAAAATTAACCATTTATACAATATACACACACAACAAATCCAAATAGATAGACAGGTAGATACATAACAACATTAACAACATACGTATAAATAAACTAAATATAACAATCATACGCAAGACGACAGATAGTGCTCCTTAAGTTCCACAACCGAGTGGCCTGGACAAGACAAGTACACTTAGGTCCTTTTTTACGTCTACGGCTTCAAGTATGTTTTTTTGGAGCCTACATACCCACACTTAACGTTTACCCACGTTGAGGGTGTGTTGAGTTTGCGCTTCACCAAACGTAAAATGACAAATTCGTTACGACTCCATGGATGTGGGTAGGTATAGGGCACACATGCGAACAAGTTCGCGTATTTGAGGTTCTAACCTTTTTTCTCAAGAGTTGCGAACTTAACTGAATAATAACGAGCGCGAAAACTCGTCGTATCATATTGACATCAAATTACTCGTAAGACTTTGCTGCTAAAGTGTTACTTACTTTTTGCAGTTAGGTAGCACCAGCTGGCTGGTTTGCTTGGTGGCCTCGACGCATGCGCGGCGGAGGCGACGCACGCGCTCGCGCAGCTCGGGGCAGTCGTGCGGCTGGCCGAAGTGAATTAGCAGGTCGCGGAACAGCGCTAGCTGCACGTTGATCTCCGTTATCAGCTAGAGGAAAGAAGAGATACGAATTAAATGACTTGAAAATTAAATCGAAAATACAAACTGAGACATGGATGCACAGAAAAACCAGAAAAAGAGACCAGCGCTGGGAATCGAACCCAGGTCCTCAGCAATCCGTGCTGCGTGCTATAACCCCTACACCACCGCTGGACAGGAATCTAGACACGAATTTTTCCTATGCATACATATCTCAGGTTGCTTATTTCTACTACGCTACTTATGCAGCAGCACTAGCGACATCTATGTTCCGCTTTCATCGAGAGACGTCACACTCTTTCGGAACGAACCGCTCACCCAGACAAGAGATGTCGCTACTAATTATTAATTAATTATTTATTATTTTTTTATTAATTTGATTGCTTAATAGCGACATCTCTTGTCTGGGTGAGCGGTTCGTTCCGAAAGAGTGTGACGTCTCTCGATGAGAGCGGAACATAGATGTCGCTAGTGCTGCTGCATAAGTAGCGTAGTATGTATTTTCGATATGGTTTCACGGGATACCCGTAAAAGTAACAAATTTGGAGTTGAAATAAAAAATACAAAAAGACTCCAAAAAACCAATCATAATTGAAAATTAAAGTTTATCTGTGACTAGAGTGAATTGCGTAGGTACAGTCAAGGAAACTGAAACACGTACCAGGGTGGAACTTTTGTGCACTAATCTCATTTAACGTTTTAAGCTTTCGTGTTTTTTTTTTTCGTGATTTATTTATATATTGTATCTATTAAATTAAATACATACATTTAGGTTTAACTATATCACATAATTGTTAATTTGCTCATTGACCCTGTCACGTTCCATCTTTTATTTTATTTTTTATTTACTTTCACTTGTTCGTATAATTTAATACGACTAATGATCCCGTTTTTTTGTTTGCACGCACCATATCTTCGTAAACCTCTTCTGTACTAGTTCTGGCATTCTGTATCAGCGCTGCGGTCTCCGAAGCATTATTGCTGAGTCAGCACCCTTTCTTTCACAGCACATGGCCTGCTCGTTGTATAATATGTTCACATGTAAGTATATATAGGTTTATGTAAGTATGTACGTACACACACTCGTATACATATGTGTGGGCTTGTGTGAGTATGTGCATGCTGCATATATATAAATATAAATATAATTCTTCTAATATAATTTCTCTTAAATACTACTTTCACTTCTTCTTTTCGAAACATTTTGATTTGTAAAGTATCAGTAGTATTTAGTTAATTAAATTATCTTTGTAGTTTAACTTTAAGGAATGATATTTTTAAATATTATTATGCCATTCTGTGTTGTGGATGAATAAAGTTATTTCTATTCTATTCTATTATATTTTCACTCGTAGTCAAATTACTACAAACAGGACTTATCACACTAAAACACACGAGTAATACTTACCTCGACGTTTCGGTCACATTGCAGTGGCCGTGATCACGAATAGACTGAAGGTGGACTGAATTATGGGGGTTAAGTCTGCCTAGCAGCGCGAGTCCTTCGAACTACCCGCACTTGATCACAAATAGTACCGGCACTCGTATCTCGAACTACCCGAACTTGATCATTTTTATTTGTTACCCCATCACACCGACACACAACACTAACAAAGTCCGATCGTCTCTCCGAACATTCATCCCGATGCCGAAACTTATTTATAACAGGATTCCACGAAGATGAAAGCTTATAATATGCATCGTCCCTGTTAAAATTTTTGTGCTTTTTATTTCAACCGCTTCATGCACCATTCTTGAGTAGAAATGACGCTCCATGAAGAGAATTTTGAGATTGTGAAGCTCAATCTAGTGGTTTGGTCCTGACTCCAATAAATGTTTGGCTAAGTATGGCAAAGTCTAAAGAACTTACATTTTCTTACACTGTGGCTATGGCTGACTTGTTCACTTGGCGATTTTTAACAGCTGCAATATGTTCCTACCCTCTCAGCTAGTGTTCGTTTCGTCGAGGTAAATATTACTCGTGTATTTTAGCGTGATAGGTCCTGTTTGTGGTATTTTGAGTACAACTAATCTCATGTTGACATCCCATACATTTGCCAAGGAAATCATAGCAAAATTGATTATGTAACGGTTCCACCCTGGTAGGTACGTGAGTCAGCTTCATCGACTGTACATATAATTATGTATGTAGGTATGACAGTTCGACCATGGTTTATCCAACGCTGTCTAATCGGTTGTCGAGCAAAGTAATATTTATAAAGAAAACCAATTAACTTTATATTGACCGTATCGCAGGATCTGGAAGCGGAATAAGTTCAAATTAAAATCAGTTGTCTGAAGTGTCAGTTGTGTAAAGTAGGGGTGTTTTTTTTTTCTCATCCAACCTTGTAGTGTGGGATATCGTTGGATAGGTATTTTAAACCCATTAGGGGGTTGCAAAGACTATTTTTCGATCCAGTGATTTGTTCGCAAATTATTCAACTTTAAAGTGCAAAATTAATTTAAAATCTAAACCGGTGGGTGGAAAAACTTGAAAAGATTCAGGATGGTAGTAAGTATATTAAACTGACAAGGAAAACTACAACGGTTAAGTTTTTTTGAGAATTTTTAGTAGTTTAAGAGTAAATAGCAGCCTAAGGTATAAAATACACCTAAACTTGGAATATTCGTTATAAAGTACGAAATCCTTAGAAAAATATTATTTTTTTCGTAATGGCTACGGAACCCTATTTCGGGCGTGTCCGACACGCTCTTGGCCGTTTTTTTGTTTATAAACGAACCAGATTGTTAACGAAGTTAATGCTAACGAAGGGGATTTTCATTAACGCTTTTTTTAAATTATACACCGTGTACGGATTGAATTGTTAATAATTAAATGTGAAATATATTGTTATTCATTAATTATAAATATTTGCATATTTTATAGATTATATTTTTAATAAATTAAGTATTAACAATACTTATATGTAGGTAATACTGTATATATTCACTGAACACACACCGTAGTACGCGCATCTGATTTGCAGTTATGTTCAAAACGTATCATTTAACCTTTTACCTGCTGGTAGAACAGTATGAAATTTCAAAGTAATTACACACTGAGTAGAGTAAGGGTCTATTAGTTAACGAGCTATAATATAGAGCGATTAATTAAACGTAAGCATAGATGATAGGAGCGTTATATGACACACAAAGTTAAATAAAAATAATTAGACTAAGTGCCAGCCGTGATATGCTGAGGTAAAGGTCACAAATTAACAGTTCTTAAAGGTAAAAACTCAATTATAGAGGTTACATATCGTTATAACTATGTAGCTCGTATCGAATAGATTTTTTTTATTTTAAATTAGAAAAAAGACCTAATTTTCACATTAGTTCTTTTGCATGCATTTCTTATGTTTTTACCTTATCGATAAATGTCTTTGTCGGTGGTAAAAAATTACCTGTGAATATTAACAGCTATTGTTCGTTTCGTTCATACGAAAAAAAATGCCTTTACATATTTTCTCTTATTTCTGACGTGAAAAAGAAATCCAGTTCACAGATAAGTTGTTACGAGTTATAAGATTATTTCCTCGAGCCTGCTATGAGAACATCCCGGGTCTATTGTGAGACGTTACGTATTTTCTGTCTCGGTAAATATCCGTCCAATTATTTAGTATTGTCGGGACGTCCGGCGGACCCAAGTGACCGAAAGTGAAGATGTTTGAGAGCTCTGGGCGAAGTTCATTATAAAAATAAAAGTAAAAATATATTTATGAATATTTATGTTATTTATTATTATAGCGGCTCGCATTTGTAGAACGCTTATGATTTTTATACTTTACAACTCGAAATGGCTCGGTTTGTGTTTCATTCACTTATACAACGTATCACGTATACAAGAAACGACTAAACTAAAATTTAACTGCATCCGGATTGTCCGAAATTATTATTATTGGCGAAATTACATAAACGACTTCTTGGCAACTTGCTCTATATTTTACCCACAATGCCTCGCCTTACCTTACCAATCCAATTCCAATGGAATTACCTTGTTTAGCTTAGCTTTACAGTATATTTTTCTGCCATTTCTCCATGAGTTAATGTTTATTATTTGGCGGTTATTACACTGCTGCCGCATACCACTGCGATGCGCTGTGCTGCAGTTTAAAAATCTTGATTTTTACCTTTAGCTTTAGCGCGCGACGGTACAATTTGGCGGCAAATTTCGTAATTCCGCCCACTGCAGCGAGATGAAGCAGCAGGGCAGTCCGATGACGGCTTTACAGCACAGGTTACGTCTTCATATTACACACGCAAAAGTTGTTACATTCCTACTATTTAACACATCGTCGCTTATACTTTTGATATGTTGACATTGACAACAATACAACAATACCGCGTAAGTCAAAAATTGGGAAATTGACATTTTATATACCATTCGGTAAATTGTTCGGTAGTAAATTTTTGACTTTGTATAAGATTCAACATATCAAAACAAAACCGCATATAAACCTGGGTCATGATATTTTTCAGGAACAAGGTGGTCATTTGGCAGAGGGTTATATTATGTACTCTGTGGCAGAGGGGAAAGTTAGCGCGCTTCCTGCTATTCATATAACAACGTTGGCTATAACTTTTTTTAAACTTAGCACCCCCAAAATATTGCTTAAACTACTTCGAAATTTACCACGAACTTTACGGTACAGGAAAACATCGTGAGGAAACTTAGGCAAACCTGCAAAGTAATTCAATGGTGTGTGTATGAAATTCCCAATACACTCTGGGTCCGCGTGAGAACTACAGCCCAAGTCCTCTTATTCTGAAATTTATATTATTCTTCTTCTTATTTGTGCCCAGCAGTGGGACGTAATGTAGGCTGAGTTAAAATCGCGAAAGTTTGAAACCATTACAACGGATATTGTTGTTGTTTTTGTTACTACTACACTACATGCAACAGCAAGTTTTATATTTAAAAAACGGTTAAGTGCGATTCGAGGGCCAGCATCTGATTTGTGTCGGGTGTTAAAAGCCACAACGATGAAGCTAAGATAATGAAACCTCCTTTTAGGGTTTAGATATTGGCAAACACTTCGCTTAGTCTACCTGTAACAGAAACCACTCCTGAATCGAAACCTGAAGAGGTAATGAGAGCTACTTTAATATCCCGCAACGGATCCAAATACCACTCTCCGAAAATATCGAAGTTCAAACGAATCGAGTGTAAATATTACGCTCCAATCACTTTACCCATTCGAGACCCTTTTAAACAAAGAATTAGTAGACAAGAGAAAGAGTAAGATTAATTCGAGCAAATTTTAGACTGCGTACAAGGTTTTACGTTTTGTTAATTGTTTATTCGAAATTGGTTCTGAGCCCTAAAGTAAAGGTCAAGTTTAAACTAACACTAAAACTATACCCTGTCTAAGCATTGTTGTCATCAAAATACGAGCTCTCCTGGGTGACTGGCCGCACTAGGGTATCACTTAGCGATTGCTCTAGTTTGATAATCGCATACGATTAAGTTTGATCGCTTATTTTACTTAGTAATCGCGTTCGGCGTCAGTTGGGTGACGCCACATTGAAATCAATAATAGGTAGTTTGTTCAAAATTTGGTCGGTGACTTTCATTTCTCCAATATTAACAAAAATGATAAGTAAGATCTCTTTTTAGGGTTCCGTAGTCAACTAGGAACCCTTATAGCTTCGCTATGTCTGTCCGTCTGTCTGTCTGTCTGTCCGTCCGCGGCTAAGCTCAGAGACCGTTTGTACTAAAAAGCTGTAATTTGGCATGAATATACCTACATATCAGTCACGCCGGCAGTGGTAAAAAAAGTTATAGGGTAGGTACCTTCCATAGACGTAAAGTGGGGGTGATTTTTTTTCTCAACTAATCCTTTAGTGTAGGGTATCGTTGGATAGGTCTTTTCAAACCATTGGGGGTTGCCAAGACTATTTTTATTAACCCTCGACACAAAAAGAGGGGTGTTATAAGTTTGACCGCTATGTGTGTCTGTGTGTGTCTCTGTGTCTGTGTGTCAGACTATGGCACCGTAGCTCTTAAACGGGTGGACCGATTTGAATGCGGTTTTTTTATTTGAAGGCAGGTGGTTTTCTAGCGATGGTTCTTAGACATGTTTTATCAAGTCGGGGGTTTTCCAACTTTTTGTTGCTTAGGTTATAGTTACAATGCCAATCAACCGAGTAAGTCCTTTGCCATTTTGTTAAGCTCGGTTTCGACCTGCTAGAAAATATCGTGTAAAGCCACAGTTTGCAGTGGTCAATAGATGGCCGCAATGTAATGCAACTTGCACGATTTGTCTTGCAGTGCAGGTCTATCTATACTGGGCTTTATGACAGTTCCTACGTCAAAATGAAAACAATAAAACTGTATGTTACATTAACTTCAAAGTGAAATGTTCTTTTATGAGACATGAGACATTGAACCTTAGGGTTGTAGGTACATTTTTTGGTTGTCTATATGTCAGCGGCCGATCGTAAAATCCGCCAGATCACGAAATTCCTAGGCATATCGTGAAATGGCACCATTTCTTGATATGCCTAGAAGTTGGCCAGGCATAGATTAGATTAATTATTTATTCATTCAGTATAAAATTACATCATAGTTGGTACATGTCAAAGTTATGACAATTTATACTGAAATTGTCAAGAATAGGTACACAAAACATTAAACTGAAAACAATTGAATGTCACAAAATGTTAAAGTTGAATAAAATAATAAAAAAAGCAATAAAACAATTAAAATTCAAAACAGGTTCTCATAAAATTAAAATTAAATTAAAATTACAATAATGTTAGGGGATCGTCCAATTAAAATTCATAAAATAATTTGAATATAAAAATAGCAAGTAAAAACTGAAAAAAATAAAAAATGAAATAAACAATATTGAAAAGAATCAGAAGTCATATCACGATGTGCCTGAGAAACTATACGGCAGATCGATTAGAGCAACGCATTCGTTGATATTCCTATCTCTATACCGGACACATCGTGATATGCCGAAAAAATGAAAAATGTAGGTACGACGAGCGAAGCGAGGAGTGCTTAGTATGAGCGAGCGAAGCGAGCGTGCCCCGGCAGCGGCCGGCGAAGTGCCAGAGCCGATATGGCGGCGTTTCATGATATGCCTAGGAATTTCATGATCTGCCTAAACGGCAATGGCCAAATCACGAAATGGCGGTGTTTCATGATATGCCTAGGAATTTCATGATCTGCCTAAACGTCCTAGGCAAATCGTTAAACGGTGAGTTTTTAACGATATGGCGGCTTTCCTAGCCAATTCATGAAATGGCGCCATTTTACGATATGCCTAGGAATTTCGTGATCTGGCGGATTTTACGATCGGCCGCCGACATATATACAGTGTTAAAAAAATCGGAACTCGAGAAGTTTTAGTGCGAACAGTTGGATGCGCATGTTGGTTGAAACTTAACTCAGGGTTTAAGAGTTACGTGAAGTTAAGTTAGCGATAGCGTCCATTACTATGTATACCGTCGCGTGTCGGTGCCAACCTAACTTAAATAGATCATAATAAATATTTACATTATTTATTAATATACATTTTATCGTTTACTTTGATGTTGAATGAACAGAATCCATATAAATATTCATCACCATGTTTTTGGAGCCTCGTACTCGTATACCGAATAAACGACATAAAAAACGTACAAAGAGTTTTCTTTTCATTATTCCACTTGACTTTATCCGATTCAGTACTCTGTTTGCGAAATATTCAACTTATAAGTGCTAATTTTCATTAAAATCCAGCGTCCCCCCCCCGCTAAAATTTAAACTGTTGGGTGGAAAAAATTGAAAAAATTCAGAATGGTAGTAAATAATGGATATATTAGCAGCTTAAGGTATAAAATATACCTAAACTTAGAAGATTCCGTACACAATACGAAATCCTAAGAAAAATATCACTTAATTTTTTCGTAATGGCCCTAGGAACCCTATCTTGGGCGTGTTCGACACGCTCTTGGCCGGTTTTTTATAGATTCGTTAAGTTATCATTTAGCTTTATTATGGCATTATTATACTACGAATTAAGTCAATTTATAAGTCCTTTCCTCACTTCCCGCTTTAAGGTTGGTCCTACTATATTTTTTGCACGTCACTGTAGAACTTCCTTTCTCAACTAAAAGTAATTTCTTGTCGCATATTTTTGCTCTCTCTCTAACCGTAATAATTAATTCAATTGGCGACTGCAAATCGCCTGTATGGTTCAGGCTTAAAAATTAAATCGTTAAACCTAGATTAAGATTGACAGTTCCATACATTATGACACTATTTAAACCTGAGTTAGTTGTTAGCTCCACAGTTAAAACTTAACGCTGGTACGCGGAGGGCACCGTAGTGTAATAATTTATTTGACTAAGTTATGATAATGTTGACCCACAAAACTGGATTAAAGCGACTAGATAGAGCAAAAACTATGTGACTCTCATGTCGATGTGTGTATGAGATTGGTTATACTATACCATCCATTACACGATACGGCAACCCCGCAATTCGGGCCGCTACTTTCGAACCCAGTCTTGGTAAGGCTGAATTATAAATATGACTTGGTTCATCGAGCAATTTCCTCCACTTTGCAAAGGACAAAACGATTTCTGCGCTGAACTTAAAAGTTTATAAACTTCAGCATTTGTTCTAAACCATGTTGTAACGTCAGATTAAAAGTTTCTATCTTAAATCTCAATAACTTTGAAAACAAAATTATTGTAATTTAAATCTACTTTAGGCCAAAGACATAGTTCAGACTTAATAACCGTTAGATTAATGAGATTATTATTATTAAGTACCGTTATATTAATTACCGTGAAAAAGAGCTGTAAGGTACATCTAGTCGTCTATATATTAAGGTGAGACCATTTTTCTTATCTCATCATGATGTAATCAAGTAACTACATTTCAATAGAATCTGACATTTTTTTAGACATTTAGGACACCCTAAGGTGGGCACACTTAATTAAGTATATCCCTCTTGATGTGATTATAATCTAAAAGGAATAAAAAAAGAATACTAGTCACATGAGTTTGAGTTTGACATCACCAAAACACACAAGGCAACCCGGTGTTCATATACCTAAGTTGGCTGGAAGTTTCTACAGGATTGTCAGATTCTATTGAAATAGAGTTGAGTGACACTCGTGAATGAAAGCAATGAAGTTTATTTTTCTTAGACACACACTGACAGCTGTCAAACTTATTGGTTTCATTTCAGTAACTTCAGGGCCGAACTAATGTAACGGTAGTCAGTGTAGTCAACGTCTCATAAATATTATGTAAGTTACTAAGACGTCAAAAATATCTATCCTTTATATCACGAATCATAAGGTCCATGTACACGTAAATTTAACGCTGTGGCTGTATAGACATTTATGCCCTCGACTGTACTGTACATACTACATCACGGTCAATATTCAGCGTGTTTTCGACATTTTTTTCTTATTACCTACCATCTTAGCGAATTCATTAATACAGAAGATGCGCAGGGTTCACTTTGTACAAAAACTAATAGTACTACATTGTGTCTTAAGGGTGGTAAATAAGGAATTACGAACGAGAGTCTATTAGAAGCCCGAAGTCGAAGACTGAGCTTTAATGAGTTGTTGTTCGTAATTCTAGTACCGCCCGTGCCACTTACAATGTTTTTCATCACATTTGCGAGTAAAATTTTATATTTCTAAAAGAAAAAATATAATTCTTCCAAATATTGGCTATACTTTGGCAGCGCCGCACTCTCCCCCTTCCTCCCGCAGCATGCGCTGCAGCGTGCGTGTGCGTGTAGTCCTGCAGCAGCGCGCGCACGGCACAGCAGTATCAGTATTGACTCATTTACCGACCTTAGGCTTCATGACAAGAAAATTAGTACGAGCAATGACTCATTTACCGACCACGGGTTTCATGACAAGCAGATTAAGGTCGAGGGTTTTATTTGGGGGGTTGCAACCAAGGTAGCCTGCATGTTATGACACTGTTTACGAGCAAGTGTGATGAAAAAATAGTAGCGATGCTTAATCTAGATTGATCGCAGTTGTGGTAATGATGTTTAAATGAGCGGTCAAAACGCTTGAACCCAGCCCGTGCCACCTGTGCTTATGATCGTATTAATAAAATTTACCCAAGTACTGTAGCTTAAATAAATACTATAATATTTAAAAAAAAATATTAATTATTAATAATATAATAAAAATATCAAATATTAATTATTGATAATATATTCATTATAACTAAAAATTTTAATTGTAAGTTACTCACTAAAATTCACTAAATACTGTACGTCCGAAATGGATATACTGATGATACTATTTAAATTGTAACAAAACGTGATTCTTTGTGAAAATAAGCTTCAGTAAAAAAGCAGTTCTGTACAAGTACAAGGCATTAAAGAATCCTACTTCAAAATCGGGCATTGTACTATGAATTATTTTTCCTCTCACATTACCGGCCCATGAAGTTGGTTTTGTGCAAGGAATAAAAATCCTTTTACAAAAACGGTTTTAGAGTAGGAATTATTTGTCCTCTCCCAGTGCTGGTAATGGAAGTTAGTTATGTACGGGGAACAAAGGTACCCTTTCACTTATCCATTTTAGTAATATCTTATAATTGTACCTACAAGTTATTGACACTAAATTATTCTATAATATTATATATTTTGTAGATTTGTGTATGATATATTAGGTATTTGAAGCATTTTATTGTAGCTTCCACTATCTATTTTAACTTTTAAACTCACTTTTTGCCTCGCTGGTAATGCGTATGGAGAAGCTAGGGCCACTAATTACTCGAGCCGCCACGCCGCAAACACTAACCATAGGAATTGATTTATGGATAAATCCCGCTTTCATTTTGAGCGCTCGTGAACAACGCGATTTCACTTTATAAGTACAAATCGAATTCACCCGTATGAAATGTGTCATTTTTGCGTTTATAAGAGTCTAATACGGTTATAAGCATTACGTGGCCATGGGAGTAGTCCGACTACTTGGAATTGTGAAGTAATAAATTGATGAGTTTGGGTCACGATAGTTATTTGTGCAACAAGAGAGCAAAGTTGTTTTTTGTTGCGAGTGTTGATTTTGAATCCCGAGTAAGCGAAGGATTCTATAATTGAATCACGAGCGTGAGCGAGTGATTCTAGGTTAGAATCCTAAGAGCAGCAAGGGATTCAAACACACGAGATGCTAAAAAACTTTGGTCTCGTGTGACACATACAATTTTTCACCTCAGCATCGAGAACATAATTTAAATGTAACATGAGAATAAAACCACATATACCTACCTGTTAACAAAACAAACACATTTTTTTAAATATAATCCGATAATTAAGAAACAAATATAATAATCACATTTAAAACCATAACAAAAGTCCAGTAGGTACAATATCTCATACTCATAACATGCATTGTAATTTGAACTTAAAACTTCTTGTAAAATATGTCATACTTATTTTTTAATACTGCAAAAAGCCTCATCTTGGGGTCATTAAAAAGGTTGAACAATAAACGTGTTATTTATTATAAATGTTATTAAACCTTTAAATATGATTTTATTAAGATTTCTATTACAGATTTGTTACAAATTAAACAAATATTTATTCCAACTGTAGAGGCAGTATACGGTAATTCTTCAATAAAAAAAAAACAAGAGAAGCGGGTTTGATGCAACGAAAAAAAAATCGGAAAAATTTACATTTTGGAAATATTTCGTTGTTATGTAATTTGTTAGGTACCTATAGATATGTTTTTAATACCATTTAATTTAAGATTGTAATCAACACATTTGATCCTATCTAGCATTTTTCGTGTTGAAGTGAAATGACAGATCAAACTAAAGTTCAAATATTTGGAATTCAGTGAGTAGACCCAACACTGTGTACTCAGAATTTAAAAAAAATAGTTAAAAAGTTACTTTGTCTTACGGAGTGAGCAAAATGCAATTTTGCTCACTGATTTCTCATAGCAAAACCTGTATGTTTGAGGTGCTGAGGTGAAAAGCTTATTTTCTTCTTTTTAGAGCACTTAGCAGTAAATTATTGTTTTTTAAAAATAAAAATAAAATATTTTCAGATAGCTTTTATGTAACACTAGCGTTTACCCGCGGCTTCGCACGCGTAAATCATTAGATAGAGCAGTTGAATTGAAATTCCGGGATTTTATTAAATTCTCGTGGGAATTCCCTAAAATTACATCGTGGTTTTCATTGAAGCAATATTATAACAACCATGCCAAATTTCATGACTAAATCCAGCGGTTGTTATTTCGAGATTTTATCCCTATCCCGTGGAAATATCGGGATAAAAAGTAATCTATGTGTTATTCCAGATGTCCAGCTATATTTCATGACTCTAAGCCCAGCGGTTATTATTTCGAGATTTTATCCCTATCCCATGGGAATAGCGGGACAAAAAGTAACCTATGTTTTATTTCAGATGTCCAGCTATCTACATACCAAATTTCATGACTCTAAGCCCAACGGTTATTAGTTGGAAATTGTATCCCTATCCCGTGGGAATATCGAGATAAAAAGTAGCCTATGTGTTATTCCAGACGTCCAGCAACCTACATACTAAATTTCATGAATCTAAGCCCAGCGTTTGTTATTTCAAGATTTTATCCCTATCCCAGCCGTTTCAGCGTGAAGAAGTAACAAACATACTCACTCCCTCACTAAAACTTTCATATTTATAATATTAGTAGGATAATTTTGCATAACTTTGAAAAGAAACTTATATCGTTGTGATCTCTGATCGAGGCGATCGCATAGTTTGTTTTAGGCATCGCATACCAGCTTCCACCGATATAACAGAGAACAAATAAATTAAATGATACACAGGACTAGAAAATGTAACCAAATCTAATGTTTGGTCCTGTCTAAATCTAAGGTCTGGTATATATGTCCTACTGCTGGGCACAGGCCTCCTCTAAATTAAAGGATTTGGACCGTAGTTCCCACCCAGTGCTGGTTAAGAACTTTGAGTTACATCGCAGGTTTGTGCAGGTTTCTTCACAATGTTATCCTTCAACATAAAGTAGAAAATCGTAAATAGTCCGTAAAACAAAGGCAACAAAGTTGTTTAATTCCGTCAGCTTCATAAACGCCCTAGGATTTGTTAGAAAGTCTGGATGAAGGAAATTTTGTACCTAGGTTCTCACGTTACACTACGAGTAATTAGGTAAGGGTTTGCAGAAAATCGTAGAAGGTTACAATAATTATTTAGATTAACTATTGTAGGAACACACAACGCCCTGGTGTCCGAACTAGATCTGATTAATTGATTATTTAGGTAGTGGTGTTATTATTTCACATTATTACAAATGAGTCAAGGTTTTGGACGCACGTGTAGGTAAATTGTTGTTACACAACGATTATTGTATTGTATTTTATTGTACATAAAACATATAAAAAAATAAGAGTTTAAATCGAGAAGCCGTTTTCGTACTCAATGAAATATACATTTATATTTAAAATAATGTACTAATTATTACTATCAGATTCTACTCAAGCGATGTGAATTTATCTGAAATAAAATTATTTATTTATTCATTGTACTTACAGTGGGAAGCGTTCCTTTGCGTGTAATTTGAAAATAACTAAGGGTAACACCACAAGCCCAAGTCCAGTAAATAAAAAAAAGTAACGCTTCTGTAAAACATATTCTTTGGCATTATGCGAGCGTTCGTTTCAAGGGTGGACATAATAACAAACGAAAAATTCGTAACAAACGTCCAACCACTTATCATCAACCCGGTCAATTTATCATGGCGCCTCTAAATCGAGTGCTGTAGAGGAAATAGGTATTTTTTTGTAACATAACGGATCAGTCAATTTCAATCGACATGTCTACTCGTTTTTATGCCTTCGTAACGAAAATACCTATTGCGTGCGACTGATATATGGGGAACATTTATACGTGTCGGCACAACCGAATAGGATTTGTTGTATTGTTAGGGATTTGCAATTAAATTCGAATGGATGATCCTTGATTTTATATGGGTGTAATATGGTTACAATAAATACCTCATAGAATATAATTTATATGGTGATTTGTTTACTATTTATATGTGTTTATGTCAATAATCTTGCAGGTATAGCACATTCTTTGACATAGCTCGAAGAATGTGCAAGTTGAAGTTGCAATGGACGGGTCGCATCGCTTGAAGAATAGAAGATAACCGTTGGGGGAGAAAGGATGGCGATTACGAACCGGAAGACTACTCTCACTACGTGGAGTGACGAAATCGCTTGAGTTGCAGGCAACCGGTGGATGCAAGTGGCGAGTTGTCGTTAATTGTGGCGTTATTCAACAGTGGACGTCTTCCATATAATGATGATCACTAACGTAAATCCAACGTCAAATTTAATAAAAAAAAAACACATCAAAAAGTCTTCTGCAGCTTCACAAGAAGTTAGTAACTGGTTATTTTCTTTTTTTTACATGAAACTGTCCCTGATTGATTCCTCACTCTAGCCTGTGGTGTTTACGATATATTAAGATAGTGCTGCAGAGCACGTGACATAAACTCGGCTACATCTACGAAACGGCCGCGGCGAGATAGAATTTTCTATGTGGGTTCGGGCTAACCTAATGGAATAAGCTCCGCACGTTGTTACGGTAATTTGTTGATTTGTACACTTGGGTGTATGGAGTGATACATTACTTAATATATTACATAAATATTTTACGCCAGATTTCCGAACGGACGCGCGCTGCCGCTGCGGCCATGTACGGCTTTACAGCTCCAAAATATTGATGGAATTACCGCTTCCGTATAGGTAAGTATTTGTTTACTGTAAAAAATAAACACGTGTCGTTCAATGATGTCCTAAGAGTGTTATTTATTCACTGTAACAACCAACGCGCTATAAAAAGATCAGAATGTGATACGAGTATGATGTTTGTAACTAATACGTAGTTTTAAGATTTTAATATGATGTATATATGTATGTAAACTCTTTATTGTACAAAAGAAAAAAAACAAAAATACAAAAAATAAATCGAAAAAAAATTAAAAAAATATTTATTCGTTCACTTAGTACTAATTTTACAATGCGCTGGTGTCCCCTTTTTAAGTAAATGAAATACCTGAGGGACACCGTTTTTCCATATACAGTATCGAGTAGTACAACCGTGGTAAGTAGAGAGGTAAGATAAGATAAGATAACCTAAAAGAAATAAGAAAAAAGGCAGCGATAATATCAGGTACATAGTTTTGCATTGAATGAATATGTCTATCAAAGTGGCTATAAATCCTCTTTATAAAGTAAATAAAACACATTTGTATGTCATAATATAAGTTACAAATATAAATCATTTATTTCGGACTTCGAATCCATAGTGCATGTAGTTTTTAGTAATTAAATGTTTAACCGAATATTCAAAATAGACTTTTATAATATTAATATATGTATTCACTGCTGAACAGAATGCTGACGCCTGACGCAATATTGTCAATGTAAATTGAATAAAATAGGTTCAGAGAACTTTGCGGTAACTCTTCAGTTCCAAGTATTTCCGCGGCAAAAAATCTGTCGAAGTTATGAACTCATTTACCTACTTAGTTTTTTAATATAAATGTCAAACAAATGACATGGCCAGAAGGAAAACGCTATACAAAAGTTGCGTGATGCCTGTTTCCTAAAGTGCTCATTATATTCGCGTCTATTTCTTTAACCTACTTTGTACTGGCTACATTTAATTTATTTCGGTGGGACCTGCCAAGAGCCGGGCAGTATCAAAAAAGTTAGAGAAGGCGTTTTTAGCCTGCGAAATGATTTAGCGATTTGTTTTTGTTGCGTACGATGGATTAATCTTGCAAAATTAATCTTGGTTAGGTATTATTTTACTTGTCATTAAATAATACATAATGTACGATGAAGTTACATCAGGAAAATATATTAGAAGTAGTTTTATAGAGGGCAGTTGCATGCATCATATACTTATTAATAATACTGACACAAAAGTAAATAATAATCTTCAAAACTGAGTCTATTAATTTTCTACTGATTGCACACTAGGTCGAGCTAATTACAATATTTAGTTTTTTTGTACCTATTTTTAGTGATTAAGGAAATTGATATAATTTTTGTTTCGACAAATTTATGTTCTGCCAAGTTTCTTGCGGCGCATTCTTATTGTTAACTTGACACTAGCAAAAGTTAACATTTTAACGCTTATTTTTCAAACGGAACCCTAAATCGAAAAATGGACTTTGGGTTTCTTTTAAAAAAAAACCTATCCAACGATACCCCACATTATGGGTATAGGTACTTGTATAACAACCAGGGGTTCAAGGTACCGTTAAAAAATGAAGATATTTCATTTTGTCTGCGTGGTTAATTTATATTTAGTCATGCAAAATTGGCAATTTCTAGTAACCTTACATTTTCCAAGCTAATTCACGAAGAGTCATCGGACAGGCAGACAGACAGACGGTTGGACATAGCGAAACTATAAGGTTCCGTACTTTAAAATATATGTAAAAGAGCCCTTTTAAATATGATTGAGGTGTTATTTCATTTGTTATTATGGTTAGGGTGATGTTTACAATGTATGAAATCATGATGAGGAATTTGACCTACTGGTTGTACTTGTACTTGTATGTAACAAACTGAAATATATAAAATGTGTATAATTGAGTCTGAGGAAGGTCGTAAGTAATAAAATACGTCTTTAAAACTGTTATTCTGAGGAAGATTTAATTGATAAATATCGAAATAACTTTTCATATATATTTTATGCACGATAGAGATAAAATTAAACTTAGTGAACATTCACCATTATTCTGCTATAATAGAAATTCAACTTAATCTGAGGTACTCTAGAGAAACTATGGGTAAAAGATTTAAACTAAAATAAATTGAAAGTAATCAGTCTTACTATAACTTTACGCATAATTTAACCAACGATCGTGGCAATTACTTAAGCTTCATAAGATTCACAGAACTATTCTAAAGTAATTTAAATAATAAATGTGTTTTCTCCTGAGCTGCTGGTCTTAGCAACAGCGGTCACACACAATGTGACCCGGTCCTTAGGCTTGCGTGTCCGACGCTGGAATGTCTCATAATTTTCTCGAAGGCACGTCGTTTGCTAAATAATGTGTCACTAAACCTGCGGAATATTGTTTTACCAAAATCAACAGCACTGTCTAGGTAAACGGACGCGAAAATATTCCTAGGGAATGGTTATTATTAGTTTGAGTTAGGTATTACGGAAATAACACGCATTCGGTTTTTGATATTGAGCATTTTCAATTTCTTATCAATTATGTCTTCCGATAAAGGAACTTCATAAATAGAGCCTTATAATGTAGGTGTACATATAAATAATGGAAAGGTTAGTGACATTTTTATAGCCATAAATGGCATCTCTATAGAACTTTCTGAGGGAAAACAGCGGTTTAAAAGTAAACAGGGCGGGTACTTAAATCGTAAATGGTACGAGAGATCTTATCTGTATTACCTTACTTCCTACCTTTTTTTTCAAAAGTTAAATGTAATATCATCGAGACCGCCGTTCTTAGAAATAAAAGTTGTACCACACCACCAGTCAATCATAAGTTCCGTTTGAAATTTTCCAAGTTACTTGCTAACTTTTCTTCTTCGTAAAATTATGAGAACTTTATATTGGGAAACCAATTCCAATCTCCGTGTTCCAAGCAGGTAAACGTATTATATAGCAAACAAGTTATACGGAGAAGCCTTCACGGGGTCTAGAGGTTATAAAGGAGAGAGATCGTAAATCTTCTGTTGACTATTTGAAAATTTAAGGCCGCTCGGCTCAGCCAGCGTAGAGTGGCGAGATTAACAAGATGAAGGTACTCTATCTGCCTCCAGTTGACAAACGAAAAGTTAACCGACGTGTGTGATAATACGCGGGCACTTAGCCCAATGAAATTCTACATTAAATATTAAATTGACGTTTGTCTCTTGCGGGAAGTACTTAAAATTATCTAATTGTTATTTGAGCTTCCGGGTTAAGTCAAATGTTTGAGTTATGCATATGTAATATTAATCAATGTTACCTATTATGACGTGACTTATTAATGTATCACAGTCATAACTTTATTCAAATATTTCGAGTAGTCCTAGATTTAAGTGATAGTTTACCTTTTATTATATAGAACATAGCTATTTTAGTTAGTTATTAAAATT
Source organism: Choristoneura fumiferana (assembly GCF_025370935.1). NCBI lineage: Eukaryota > Metazoa > Arthropoda > Insecta > Lepidoptera > Tortricidae > Choristoneura > Choristoneura fumiferana. Next base: position 10,047,519 of record NC_133489.1, read on the forward strand.
AAGATCAGGTATAATTAATTTACATTAATTATTTAATTAACAGGTATTTGCTTTAAGCAAAGAGAGATACTCTTAGTAAAGAGTAATACTCTTCATTACAACAAATGAGTAGGTAATTAACTATGACAAGGAATGATTAAACACCTACAATCTATATTAATCTTAATTATCGGCTTGTTCAGCTTTTGTGACCGATCAAGTGCGGCAATTACTGGTTGTGCAGTGTTTGGTGTTTTTTTTAATTAGATTCCTACTCTATTGATCAATTCCTTGTATGGGTAGAAAGATAAGTTAAGTAGGGGTTGTGGGACTTGTGGGCATCAAAATAATATACCTAAGTCATTTAGCTCTATATAGGTTTATCTCAGGGCCAATAGTAATTAAACTACAAATAGCTTTGCTCTATGTACATTTCTCTATACAAACTCATCACAAAATGTAAATGTACAGTCGAGTTCATAAGCTTATCTGCAAAAATTTGATCAAAATATCTGAACACGACTAACGACGGCGACCGACGGCGTAGAAGCGTGTTCAGATATTTTTAATCAAATTTTTGCTGATAAGTTTGTGAACTCGACTGTACCTACCTAGTTTCTAAATTAGAATTCCAACACGGCTCACTCTCAACGCACTCTCAACTCGCTGAAAAACAATAATTTCCCTGGTCTTAAACGAGCGTTCCCCGCAGATGACGCGCGGAGCCTTTTATCACCGCGTCCCGGGAGAAATCTTGCTATTTTGCAGGTATAAATAAATAATTGTTTGCGAAGTCACACCTCTATTGCTTGCGGAATTAAAACTACGTACAGATGAATTAAAATCATTGTCATTATATCAGCCGTAGGACGTCCACTGTTCAACATAGACCTCCCCCATAAACCCCAGTTGCTTCAGTTGGACTCCACCGTGAACCCGCGGTTTTAACCAGGCCATCCCTCTATCTCAGGGGTCGCCAAACTACAACCCGCGGCCAAGTCCAGCCCGCGAGTCCCTCTAATCCAGCCCGCGGAAAGAAAGCGGAACAGCCCACGGTCCAGCCCGCGATAGGGTCCGATTTTATACAGCTACAAGTAACTAGTAATTAGTTTTATAAGACTCGCCACTGACGGTAATTGGTCATAATCATAGATAGCCACTCATGAATATAATCAACACCAAGTGCGTTCCTTATGCGTTACTCGTATCTAGGTACCCCCTGCAGACTAAGTCTACTTAACTAATGTATTACCCCCATGACCAGCCAAAGTCTTGGCCCGCACGAATTACATTAAGTGCAGTGTGGCCCTTGAGTCAAAAAGTTTGAAGACCCATGGTCTATCTCGCTGGTAGTCGTCCTACACTGCGCTTGCCGATCCGCGGTTTCCATTTTAAGGACTTTTCGGCCCCAATGCCCCAATGCCCATTGCCACCTCACCGAGCTAATTCGCTTGGCTTGGCTTAAAGACGAATTGTAAGAAATAAACCGACAAGCACTTCGATGATTTTATCCGTCGAATATAATGTATGTTCCTGGCGTATTGATACCAGAAAGTATTTACTGCGTGTCAACTGACGCAAGTTGAGGTAAGAGATCTAATCAATTCACTTGCTAATTCGGTGCATTGGTGAAATGCACGACAAAAGGGAATTGCATAGCGGGGGATAATGTAGCCGACCGCGGCTTACCTGTGTGACGTGGTTTGAGGTCATTTCTCTTCATAGGATCACTACACCTATTGGGCACTTATAAACTAACACCTGATTCTGTCTCAACATCAGCCAGTTTGTCTGTTACTGTCTCAAGTTGTACTAGTATTGAACTGTATTATATAGTCGTGTGATGTAACCAAAGCGTTAGTCGTTCGTAAAACCTTCATCCCTTATCAGATTCATATTTCGTGATGGGCAGGTCATTTAATTTTATCATTTATTATAGGCAAATTTAATGACTTGCATTCACCAAGTTTGTTTAAAATAAATATTTAATTTACTATCATAATTTTTTACACCGGTAAAACACGTGATCTGATGGAACCGGTGTAAATTTATTTTATCATGAAATAGGATATCCCCAATCAAAATGCCTAGGAAAATTTTCACTATGTATCTAACTTGTTTTAATCAAATTATAAATACTGAATATCTTGTTAACATAGTGATATCGTAAACGTAATTAATGTTTTTTCAAAATATTGCTTTGTTTTGGTGTACTTGTAATTTGTATTGGCAATAACTATTTAAACATGATTTTATTTTCAAAGGTTGCTCATATTTTTTATTTTCCACGTGTTTTTCATAAAATAAATGTAAAATTTGATTAAATTTACACGTTTGTAGTGTAAGCTTAGAATGTGTTTGGTACTGGTTCCTATTCATTTTTTTGACTGTATGTTTGGGTAAGGTTGTATACTGTAGTTTTAAAGTATTACATTTGAAAAAGTGACTCTTGCCAAGTTTCTTGCTGCGCATTTTTCCTGGCAATGATGGTCTTTCCGAAAAGTTTAAAAAACCCATTGGGATTTACTGAATAAACGATTTGATTTGATTTGTTTAAAGTGAAAGACAACTTTTTCTTTACTGTTTTTTTTTGTATAGATTTTAGCTTGTAATAATTTTCTTAAATAAAATTGTTTTTTTTTTTTTTTTATTAATAATTTATTTTCAGATCTACCTATTCAGTCTTAATGTACCTACAACAAATTAAATGGACATGAAAGGATAAATTATTTCTTTATTACAAGACATTTAATAAAGAAGAACTAATTAAGAAAATTGTTAACCACAATTTTAACGAAAATCCGATCGCACATTAACCAGTATACGGATAAATACCACAATCAAGGGCTCGTTTCACGCACGCTTGACAATGGACGTATCACAAACGCTTCAGACGCTCGTCTGATTTCATTATACCGATTGCCTACTCGAAGCAGAAGTTAATTGGCTTTCCGAAAACTCTGGTGGGTACTTACGTAACCATTCGTACATCGTAATGGATATCAAGGGTACTTAGATCTGCTTTTGGTTAAGATTTTAATTAAATTTCATTCTCGTGTAACCTCGTTGGGTTCATTGACTTCAAAAAACAATTTTCTTAGCTAAATTTGACAAAATGAAAATATTAGACAAGAAATAATGCTACAAATTCGTGGAATTTACAAAGTAAATGTTCCATTCTTTTACTCGTATAGACTTTCATTTGGTTTGTTTAATTTTACTTTATTTGATACGCATAGTGTGGATACGTACCTATACTTTGCTAAACAAGGGAATTGTGCTAAAGGGTTTTGTAGTTTATGTCTGGTATAACCGTCAGTTTAATAAGGAGTTTATGAGTTGGTACACCTTGGGTGTATAAACAAGCGCGCTCTAAAAACATGCGTTTCAGAAATCAAGACACGCCGAATATACATACTACAAGCGGGCGTTGGAATAGTGTAGATACGAGTACACCAAGTTCGTATCCCTTGAATCTCAAAACACACGTTTCGGAATCGCGCGTTTAAAACCTACCATCTTTTAAAGGATGAATCAAGTAAAAATAAGTAAATGCCAATGATTAAAGGCAACTTACCGAGGACACAGATGGCTCCGGCTCGTTGTATGTGGAGAATGTCCGGATCGCGCCCGCCATGCCGCTGGCAACCTACATGCCGTGCACTGCGGTGCACTTCAACAAACACTATTCACTCGTCTTCCCTTATTAACTCAGAGTTTGGGTTCCCATTACATCTAATACAGACTAGTTCATATTTGAGATGAGTAAATTCATATTTTTCAGGTTAAAAAACCTCCACACTGCATTGCACTGGACATAGTTTTAACCCGTATGACTTAAGAGTTATGAAATTTTGTTGAGCATAGCGAAGTAAAAAGTAATTTATTAAAAAAAAAAAACTATTTTTTCTGTACAGCCTACTCCAGACAAATCGAGATGTCTCCCGAGACTGCAACCGCTTTTGAAACGATTTTAGAACCTCGAGTCGTGCAAGATCGTGACTAAAATGACTGCCTGATAAAGTACAAGGCGTAGGTAATTTCACCAGGTTAACTCGCGAATTAAGATCACCCCTGTGTGTGCATATTATAACTTGTTACACACTTGGGCTATATAATTGGTAGGTAGTATTTTGAGGTCACTACCGGGTGGCACTGCAAAAGCAGCCGCATACTTGGTGCATGACGGTGGTCTAGTGTGCGACAGGTTCAGCCACACCCCCAACTTGTGGGCTCGGTCGTCATATTCGAATGCATAGTGGTCCTTCGATAATGTTCCAGTAATCTCGGACGTAACTTATGACAGCCATCTGATTAGTCACCAACCGCGGTGGTCTAATATGCATGTCTTTAAGAATGTGCGGTCTTGGGCTACTGAAGGTTTTAAATTATTCCCAAACGAACATGGGGCTACATCCTGTTAGGACGGCGCCGAGGCTGGTGACAATTAATTTAATTAACTTCAAAAGTGTCTACTGAATATTTAGATTCTGAATATGAGCTGTTCATTTATTATTAAATTTCTGAATATGTATATTCTGAGTATGAACTTAATACCGAGAAGCATAAACTGTAGGTTTGACATTGTAATTTTTTGTTATAATTAGTTTTAAATTTTGCTTATTTTGATGTGAACCAAATTTAACTTTTTTGCGATTCTATACTGGTCTCGATCAGTGAATTTTATATTTTCACTAGCTTTTGCCCGCGGCTTCGCCCGCGTGGAATTCGGTTATCGCGCGCCGTTCCCTCGGGAACTGTGCATTTTTACGTAATAAAAAGTAGCCTATCTCACTCTCTGGCCCATAAACAATCTCTATGCCTAAAATCACGTCGATCCGTCGCTCCGTTTCGACGTGAAAGACGGACAAACATACACACTTTTTTTACTGCATTTATAATATAAGTCTGGATTTGATTTAGAATAATCAAAGTACTTACCTAAAATTTTGACGACCGGAAATCCAAGTGGTTAGAGAACCTGTCTAGGAAGCTTGAGGTTCCGAGTTCGATTCCCGGCCGGGATAGATATTTGTATGAATAATACGAATGTTTGCTCGCGGGTCTTGGATGTTTAATATGTATCTAAGTATGCATTTGTCTATATAAGTATGTTTATCCGTTGCCTAGTATCCATAGTACAAGCTTTGCTTAGTTTGGGACTAGGTCAATTGGTGTCAAGTGTCCCATGATATTTATTTAAATTAATAGGTACTGAAAGTTCAAATATGTTGACGATATGTTTGCAGTGCTATAACCACATGACACACTATTAAGTTATTTGTCAGAAATCGGAACATAAAGTTATTTCAGAGTGAAGGAGAAACTGAATTTTATCTCAGATTTTTGGCTGACATTGAGTTGGCAATATCTGTGACGACCACGATTCCAGAATTTTCCAAATCTTAAAATAGGTAAGTACTAAGATGCTAAGGTACAAATTAATTTTAGTAGGTACTAAAGAGCAATTAAAACGACTCAAGACAAATTTAATATATATTGATATGTAATAAAAACAGTACGTAGAGTAGATATTTACTTAGTCGAGGATTACTTAGGCTTCACGGACAAAGTAGTAGTCATAAAAGTTTCATTTTTGCTATGTTGCTATGTTAGTGAGATTTATAGCGTTCCAAGAAAGTTTGTGACGCTCTAAGCTCCTTTTGGATACTTTGAGCTTAGGCCGCAATGCCTTGGTAGATAAATACCTTTTATGGAAGTCCCTATTAAAAGAATTCGGTATCAAATTCTGCAGAAAATTTTTCGGCTAATGTCTTGGTTGAATCCGACTTTCACATATTATACCAGATAATTTCTTTTGAGATAGAAGCCCAAGTTATTGCTTGTTGAAGCTCTTGGCTCAAGAATCCTAAAGGGTAGACGCAAACTGAAGGGTAGCGTTATTATAATAATTCAGAAAAAGAATCTGTCAAACAAAAGGTAAACCATTTATTAAGACGCATTAATGGTAAAATTGTGTTTTTTTAGGGTTCCGGAGCCATAATGGCAAAAAGGGAACTCTTACAGTCTCGCCATGTCCGTCTGTCTGTCTGTCCGTCCGCGGCTTTGCTCAAGGACTATCAATGATAGAAAGCTGTAATTTTGCACGGATAATATGTAAAAAAAAAACTATGCCGACAAAATGGAACAATAAAAATTAAAAAAAATGTTTTTTTTAGGGTACCTCCTATAGACGTAAACTGGGGGTGTTTTTTTTTTCTCATCCATCCCTATGGCGTAGGGTATCGTTGGAAAGGTCTTTTAAAACCATTAGGGGCTTTGCGCGGTTTTTCGATTTTTCGATTCAGTGATTTGTTTGCGAAATATTCAACTTTAAAGTGCAAATTTTCATTAAAATCGAGCCCCCCCCTCCCCTTACTCTTAGCTTGTACGCTGTTTTTGATTTAGGCTGAAAAAGCCCTACTATTCCGTAGCTAATTAACGTAACTTCAACATAGTTTATTGACTTTTATTACGAAAAATTAAAACATTAAATAAATAAGCTTCATTTAAAATTCAAAAAAAGTATTTTTGTAAATGGATTTTTATTTTCATGATTTTTGCACACAGCACATTCAGCGTTGCGTTTCTTTACTACTCGTAACTTTACTTCGATACTTCCCGCCGACGGTTCAAAATGTACTTTCTCAAACATCTTTTCCATATGTTCCTTCATATTTTGTTATAACAATTTAATGAGGAGTCTGTGTGTCTGATCACGGTTTCAAACGAAGAGAACAAACAACGGCCACGTGTTGCTGTCGATCGGTATTTATTTTTTACCTGACTGCAAGGAGATTGTTAATATTTGAGAATCGATGGTCACTTCATATCGGCAGTAATTACTTTTTGAGATGGCATAATTAAGATTGCGAACATGATAGACTTTAGCTAAGGCTATATAGGATTAAAAGAAGTACTGCGAGTAATCTTGAATAGGTGCTAGGTAAAAAAATGTTAATAACTCCTGGTTCCGGTTTCATGAGCACAACACTTGTACTTAGTATAGGTCTATTAGTAACATCGTATAATGAGTTACTCGGCATCGTCCTATTCTGAGAAATGTAAATTAAACGAGTAAGTTTATTCATGCGTCCTGTCGGGCGGCATAATAAGTACTGGGATTAATTCAGTGGGCTGAGTAGCATAAGTCCTATTTATGTAAAATATTAAACAGTATATTATAAATGCAATTTAAATATAAATTAAGAGATCGCAAGTGAAAATGAAATAAATTAAATTAGCAGTGCCGGTGTATGAAAGTTTAACCTTTACCACATTTAAAGAAACAAAATAATCTACACTATTTTTCAAAAATACCAAGATCGTAATTAAAATTGGCTAGTCAACCGAAATTTTCACTTAGTTGTGATGTTTTTCCGGCGTGGCAAGTGTCGCGTGTTCGTAGCGCGTCTACGGGTCGCGCGATGCCGCGCGGTGTCGCGCGTTGCGTAGCGCGCGTCTCTCCCGACTGCCGCAGCGCTACGGCCGGCCGCCGCCGCCGGGCCGCGCACACCGCTCCCTAATGATTGACAAAATGCTTCACCTGTTTTCTAATTATAACATAAACGCACGAGTAACGATCAATTTAGTCATACGGTTGTTATTTCCTCAATTTGAAATGTGACTTCACTGATTGCAGCTAACCTGCTTGCTAGTGGCGTGGAGTAAACATTTTCGTTAGGCAACACGGAGAGCGCAAATTAGGAATGTCTTCAGATGCAATTCCTCGGAGTAAGTATACAAAATCTTTGCCATACTCACGAAAAATACGTTATGAAAAATGTGTAGACAATCCGGTGGAAATTCAGTTATTACGATGCCACGCCACTGCAGCTTACTATTATGAACTATATGTATGACTTATGAGGATACATTTTACAGAATGCAACCTTGAAAAGTAATTGAATAACATAAACAATGTTAAGAAGTAATTTCCTTATAGGAAAGGCAATTGGTAAGTCCAAGCTCTATTGTTCTATTATTAGAAGCAGGAAAAAGCTATGTAGTAAAAAACATGTATTGTAGGTACGTAAGAATGTACAAAGACAAATTAAAACTCAATTCGTTAACGTTAGATCCCGATAATATTTTATTTTATGTATTATAAATGCGAAAGTTAAAAGCCGTGGTGGCCTAGTAAAAGCCGTGGTGGCCTAGTGGTTTGACCTATCGCCTCTCAAACAGAGGGTCGTGGGTTCAAACCCCGGCTCGCACCTCTGAGTTTTTCGAAATTCATGTGCGGAATTACATTTGAAATTTACCACGAGCTTTGCGGTGAAGGAAAACATCGTGAGGAAACCTGCACAAACCTGCGAAGCAATTCAACGGTGCGTGTGAAGTTCCCAATCCGCACTGGGCCCGCGTGGGAACTATGGCCCAAGCCCTCTTGTTCTGAGAGGAGGCCTGTGCCCAGCAGTGGGACGTATATAGGCTGGGATGATGATTATAAATGCGAAAGTTAGAAAGACTGTTTGTTTATTTGTTTGTTACCTTATCACGTCTAAACAGCTGAACCGGATTAGATAAAATTAGGTACACAAATATTTTGAGTCCCGGGGAAGGACATAGGACAGTTTTTATTCCGGAAAAATGCACAATTCCCGCGGGATAGCGTTAACGAATTCTACGTGGACGGAGACGCAGGCAACAGCTAGTGTTGAATAATGTTAATTGCGTTTCGCAGGAATAATTTTATTTTTCAAACCGCGCAGCAACAAGTTAACCATATAAAAATAGCTTTGTGTTCTGTATGCCACCGGCAATTCATACGTGGCTTACCTAAACACATCCGTTTGAATTAACTCTTTGTTTAAACGCCGGCGGCATAAATCAGCCGGGTACCGATTTCAGATTCCTCTTGTTCTGGTGGGGTAATAAAAATATAAGGCGAGGGCGGGCGCGGTTCGGCCCCATCCATCTCGTTGGCATCTCGCGATGACAACTGAACCACCTGGCGGCCGCGACGCCAAACCGCAACCAGCTATTTCTTAACTAACTTTCTATGAATAGAAACAAAAACGAATAATTTTTATGAAGACTTGCGGAAAAGAAAAACAGGGGCATTTCATGATAAGTACATGATAAATATCAATACAAACGGCGGTATGTCAAACCAACGTTAAAAAACCCGCCAAGTGCGATTTGTACTGGCGCACCGAAGGTTCCGTACAAATTTGTAGGTAGGTATAACTAGTGCCATCCACGAAGACGCGTGATTTAGTCAAAATTAATAAAATAGATGGTACCTGACATAAACACACAGACATAACAAAATAAGATTATCAGACTTCTTTTTGGTTGTGCTATAAGAGCTACCTTCCTATCAAATTTCCAGTTACGACAATTCCTATGGAAACCTCCTTTTTAATGATTATATTATACAAAGTTGGTTGCTTGAAGTTAGTTATAGAAGTTTTCACTGTTTCAACGAGGCAAATCTGAGTATCCAATATTAATTTAAGATTGACAGAGTCATGTGTGGTAAACGTACGCAGTGGGTGAGTAGTGTACGCAATCTCATACATTTCTGTCCGATATGTATGTGTTTGCGTACGTTTACCTCAAATGACTCTACCTCCACGCGTTCCTGTCAAAAAGGGTCTTGACAAACGGACAGAGACAGACAACGTCATCCTATAAGGGTTCCGTTTTTTCTTTTTGAGGTTCCGTACCATAAAAAACCAACACTACAGGAGCGACACTGCAGTGGGGATATTAAATTTAGAAGAACCCTGTCGGGTGCCATTTCGCACCCCTATTACCAGTTACTATAAAATGAAATACCTGAAATAAAGAAAGTAACATGAATTTACACAATTTATTCGATTTGAAAGTAACATGAAGTAAAACTACATATTTATTTTTTAAAATTCAGATCCATTTACCATATTATTTTTTACGGATGTAATATTCGCACATCCGCTTTCAGGGATTACCATTTTTAAAGTGCTTTCAATTCGCAAATAGTTGACTTGTTTCCATTGTTGAAAATAAATGTCTGTTTTATGAAAGTTATACGTAACATAACTTAATATGGCACACTTGGTTTTTATTATAATGCAGCTTCGTTTTCATGTGAAATGCATTAAGTATGGACTGTTTATATTCAATTTTAGTAGAGTGAACTTTGCATCCGCTTTACTTGTAAAAGAATTCAAAGCTATATTGTTGCCAACTTGGCAAAGCGTCACTTTGTATGAAAAACTTAAGTACTTAAAAGTAAACGACAACTTTTACGATACCTACCTATAAATTTTTAAAGAACTATAAGCAAATATTTTGCTCACCCGCGACCTCAAATTCTTTGATATCTATGGACCTCCGCAAATTGACGCCTGATTCAATAAATTATTTAATTTTGTTAACCCCTCCCATCTCATCCATAATGACAAAAATGATAACCATGTTTTTTGTTTATTTTTTCAATTACTTACTTTATTGATTGTTTAGTTTTTTTTTTGTATTATGGCTAAATACGTGAAACAACTAATATTGTTATCCGACCTATTTACTTATACATGTATACCGTATTTAATGCAAATAAAAATTCTAATTCTGGAAAAAATGAACATGGACATGAAAATTGAACTCTAAAATCATTTCACTCATTGTAAATTACTTTAATTTATAAAAGTTATTGAAGTGGGTATTTTTTTTGGTTTGTATTGGTTTACTCGTATAAACAAAACCAGCTGCAGTTGCACCAACTCATGAAATCTTTATTACTATAGCACTATAATTATATGTGTGCGTGAAAGTACTCGTATGTACCTACCTCTACATTCAAGAGAAATATGCTTAAATAAACATCGTTTAACTCGACATATACTTACCCAATGATTGTGAATTTACTTCACTTTGTATTTGCTCAAAACATCATGTTTTAGGTAAATACAGTTTTCAAATTGAAAGCAAACTTACATTCATCTGGCTATCAAAGCTATCACAGGGACGTAGGCTCGTAAGATGAAGCAACAATACTTCTAAAGATACCTACCCAACGATTTGTATAGCTTATGCTCTTGCTTGAGTTTCGAAGCATTTAAATACTGCAAAGCGTGATACTCCTTCTGCGGCCATATCCTTAAAAAAAGTATACAATCCATCCTGCATTGAAGACGAGATGGCGGATACTTTCATAAATCACTCCCATTTTATAACCTGATTTGTGTATAATAAAAACTACATACATGATTGTTCTTATTAAAATAATCTATGAAGATAAATGTTCCTCGTTAAGATATAGGTAGCTACGGTTGCGTAGGTAGGTACAGACAGCAAGACCAATGTAGATAGCAAATAAGACTGTAGTGTTAAAAACGAGCAGGTTTACAAGCAGGTGTATAAAAAGAGCTGGAAATTAGACTGTCTGTATTTCCCTTTGTAAACCTAAGCAACGTTGCCTTAAAAATAAACTAGCAAATTTTTACTCTCTTTGCATTCTCTAAACTATTCGAATACTCCACAGACACAGCACTACCCACTCTACTCCCACATCAATATTTAAGGGAAAATTTCAAAGGAATATATCTCCGTTTTCTTTTCATGCTACATGGGAGATTTATGAAAAAGAAAAATATTTATATACATCAGAAGCTTGATTAACTACGGGACATTGGATATTTTATCATTGAATGAGCACAAAGCTCATAACGGACAAGTACAAGAATATTATTATTAAGTGGATATGTGATTTTTGAATTTTTCATTAAGCGTACCTATATCCGCCCTTAAAAGAGGTTATCATTGCGTGTGTTGGGGCACTTAAGAACCTGGTTAAATACCTGATGTGTTTATTTTTATTTTATTGCACACGCAGCAATACTATGTGGGCGTACTGGTGTTTAATAATGTTTTATTCGGTGGCGCAGGGAAACTAAATGTCACTACTTCAAGGCCAATTTTGTACTGCTCTTCTATTTCAAAAAGTTACAGAAAAAGGCGTACCTAACATGTTCTGTAGAAATTGAATGTAAAACTGGTAGGTACTTCTACATTAATTACTTATATTATGTGATGTGATGTTAAATTAAAAAGAAAATATTTAACAAAAAAGTAAAACTGACTCCAAAAAAAATAACAAAAATGGAACCGACTACAAAACTCATGAAAATATTTTTTTAGGTGCCTCAGCACGAGCCAGCAGGAGTGGAACAATAGTCGTCTACCTCACCTACATACTATGGGTTTCAATCACTACTGCTGGGTCGTGCTGAGTCACCGACTTCGAGCTAGTAGGTACCTACCTAGAAAAATATTTTCATGAGTTTTTTAGTCGGTTCCATTTTTGTTATTGTATTGGAGTCGGTTTTACTTTTTTGTTAAAAATTTTCTTTATTTCTCACTTTTTAGTGATTTGTAGCCATAGTACATCACACAACGATTCCATTAAGCCCAAACACGGCTTAGTTACGTTGTTTTATAACAGAGTTCCGTTGCCTACCTTCCGGCTTCAGCATCAGATCAAGTCGAAAGAATCATTAACTTAAAGCTTCTTCTTAGTCGCTTATCTTGGTTTAGTAATCATGATCGTTTATAAACGCGAGAGCATTACTTATCTTTGACGAGTTCCATTGGCCATCTACGGTCTTCTTCATCAGATCCAGTTTACCAAGTGATACTTTCTGAATGTAAATGCTTGTCTTAATGCTAAAAATGCCAAAATCGCCATAGGTGTGCCTATAAATTTTGAGGTTTGCTCTTGATTTCCCTAGGATCCCATCATCAGATCTTGACTTGGTGTCAATGGGACCACCTCAGAAGAATACTTTCGAATAAAAAAAGAATTTTGAAAATCGGTCCACAATTGACCGAGTAATCGCTGAACATACATTAAAAAAAATACAAACATTGGAACATAGAAACTCCTCCTTTTTTGAAGTCGGTTAAAAACGACATTTTGTTCAATAAGATTTTTCCTTTGAATACGGAAAATCAGTGTTTGCATAGTTTATAATGAAAGCTCCTGGTGTACTATCATATTATTATACGTATTCAATGAATTTAACTGTACTCGTATACGTGAAAAAAACAGGTCAGCAGAACTAGCTTCCACAAAATGTTTTCGCTTCAGCCTTAATTAAACACAACTATTTTGAACTGTTGGGACTATTGACATTTATTAGTTTTACAACTGTTCAAAGCAGAGTTTTGGATTGCATTTCCAAGCCATCTGATTTAAATAAGTAAATGCTTTCTGTTAATGCACATTAATAGTATTTTGTACCTAGAGACACATTTGAAATCAACCTATAAAGTGTCGTAAATTTGTAATAAGAACTATTCAGATCTTTGCGAAGTACTACCTACCTAAGTATATTTTTCAGAAATGCGAAACCTGCTTCGGAAAAATGCTCTGGGAACTGAGTTGGATTTTAATCTTGCATGCGAACTTTTATAGCGATTGTATAAAGTAGGCGAGATTGGAATCTCCCTACTTTTAACCAACTTCTAAAAAGGTGGAGACTGTGTCGACTACCTTACCGACAAAATACCTATTGGGCGTGGCACCGACTTCGATCAAACAATTCAGTAGGAAGCGCACAAAAAACATATTTTGATTTATCACTGTGGTAGCGCAATAAATATTACATGTTTTAAAAGTATTGTGTTATTCGTTACCTTGAGAAATTCCAGAAAGTGTTTAATGTTAACTGTATTGCTATGCTAAATAGGGTAATTTCTGCTTGTGAAGAATGTCATTGGCTCGTTCGCTGCTGTGTTCCCCTGACATTTCCACGGCGGCGCGATGGCGATTGCAGATAAGGTGATGCCAGGCTGCACAGACGCTCTGGAGCGCTTACAAGTATCTTGACGACCGAATGGCTTGGTGGTTAGAGGACCGACTGTGAATCCCCAGTCGGGGCAGACATTATTTGTATGAAAAATAAGTGTTTGTTCTCACGTCTTGGATGTTTAATAAAAAATGTTGCCTAGTACCCATAGTACAAGCTTTGATTAGTTTGGGATTGGAGTAAATTGTCCTATGATATTTACATTATTTATTTATTCATCGGTATACATTTTATTTCATAGAAATTCAAAATACTAGCAACTTTTTTTTCTGGTTCAGTGAATATTTATAGTCTGTTAAAGTTACAGGTAGTTAGTTGTGTAGCTTTCTATGTGGAAGTTGTTTAGCTCCGACTTATATTAACAGTTCAACTTTAGAAGTGTTGTAGGCTTGTAAGAAAAGTTTTAATTATTCATTAAAAACTTTTGTTTTCAGGCATCTTGCATGTTAAAGCTTTTTAACCGACTTCAAAATAAATAGATAAATAAGTAAGTATCATGGGACACTTGACACCAATTGACCTAGTCCCAAACTAAGCAAAGCTTGTACTGTGGATAATAGGCAACGGATAAACATACTTATTTATAGATAAATACATACTTAAATACATATTAAACATCCAAGACCGAAGAACAAACATTCTTATTATTCATACAAATATTGGCCCCGGCCGGGAATCGAACCCAGGACCTCAAGCTTCGTAGTCAGGTTCTCTAACCACTTAGCCATCCGGTCGTCGAAAAGGAGGTTCTCAGTTTCACCGGTATGTATGTGTTTGTCCGCGATTAACTCGCATTTGGCTGAACCGCGGATTTTGATGCGGTTTTCAGAAAAGTATTTGTTACATTTACGAGAAGGTTTTGGTATTTTAACCGACTTAAAAAAAGAAGGTTCTCAGTTTGACCTATATGTGAATGTATGTATCCCGCGATTATCTCGCGTTTGGCGGAACCGATTTGAACTGACAGATAAAGTATTTGTTATTATATTATTATGGAATCTGACATTGAGCCACATACTTGTGGACCTTCTTTGTCTCCTAAAAGCATTTTCCATCGCGTTATTTTATCTTTAGATCGACATGAATTCATAAGTTCATACATTAAGAGCCGCAAAAAGTACTCATACTGCCCATCGACCGCGTCGCAAGCCTACAGGGTGCAAGGAAATAAAGTAAAGATAGCTACCTGTTGAAGCAATGCTGCCGTCCCTCGCGTAAACAAGAAGAAAACATACGTGCTACAAGTTCGGGACGAGACACCGCGTTTCTTTAGCGGGGATTACGTTATTGTAGGCGAGGGCAATATTACAAGTATTAGTAAGGAAACTTGAGCGAAAAACAAAATCTAGTTTTAATTTGTCAGGGTTCCGTAGTTAACTAGGAACCCTTATAGTTTCGCCATGTCTGCCCGTCTGTCTGTCTGTCTGTCCGTCCGCGGGTAAGCTCAGAGACCGTTAGTACTAGAAAGCTGTAATTTGACATGAATATACATATCAGTCACGCCGACAGTGGAACAATAAAAAAAAGTAAAAAAATTTTTTTTAGGATACCTCCCATAGACATAAAGTGGGGGTGATTTTTTTTTCTTGACTAACCCTATATGGTGGGGTATCGTTGGATAGGTATTTTAAAATCATTGAGGGGTTGCTAAGACAATTTTTCTATTCAGTGATTCAAGTTTAAAGTGCAAATTTTCATTGAAATCGAGCGTCCCCCCCTCTAAAATCTAAACTGTTGGGTGGAAAAATTTGAAAAAATTCTGAATGTTAGGAAATACCTATATCAAATTTATAAGGAAAATTATAGCGGCTAAGATTGTTTGAGAATTATTAGTAGTTTAAGAGTAAATAGCAGCCTGAGATATAAAATATACCTAAACTTGGAAGATTCATTACACAATACGAAATCCTTAGAAAAATATTATTTGATTTTTTCGTAATGGCTACGGAACCCTATTTTGGGCGTGTCCGACACGCTCTTGGCCGGTTTTTATTGATAACTGTATCTTATGTTTGCGTAGATTTATGTAGTAGTTCGATTTTTTCACTGCTCCAAAGAATAGCAGACATGATATTAATTATTCGTACGACACGCTATTCTCATTATTCTTTATCGTTTTGCTCTAGGCAGAGAGGTCGTGGTCACATTAAAGCGTCTACGTTGGTGGTAGAGGTGAACACAGCTCTCCACACGCTCTCCCGCCATATCTCTCTGTTGGCAGACTGTCTGCCATTATCAGATACGCGGAAACTACAGCGCCTTTCAATTGGTTAGTCAAACGCATAGGTGACCTGCCGCGTGATCGGGTTTCCTTCACCCATATCTGCACCACCACCCGCTCTATGGAGTCCACATGCCGCCTTGAGACATGACCAAAATCCTGCAATCTATAGATGCTGCGTGTTGCTAAGCTCCTGGAGTATGGACGTTGGTGCAGAATTCCGTCCATGGTGTCCCAAGCGTCTCTCGGGCATCATACCACATCTCTAGAGCATCCACTTCCCCTCTTTTCAATTCGCGGACTTTCCACCGCGAAGAAAAATTGAGAGTGCTAGTTTTTCCTATTTTATTCATAAGTAGGTACACTAAATTTCAATTTAATAGGTCCAATAATCATTTACCTTTTAAATTAGTAAGTAGTTATTATTGTTCAGTTTCCGACTTCACAAGTTCATTTGCTTTGTCTTATTTCGTAAGTCTGAAACTGCACCAAAATAATTGCATCAAGCCACTCACAAGTCACACAGAGTGCCATGTATTGTTAATCAGGGAGATTGACAAGGTGCTATTCTATTCTACACCAAGTTACCTAAGTGAGAATCATATGTATGCATCGAATATTTCAATTCTGAGTAGTACTTGCATTCAGAACTAACTACATCTGCAGTAGCTTCAATATCTTCGGCTTCATCTACATTACACTTACCATCGACTGAGCAAGAGGTCGATCGCTGATCTGGTTTTAAATTAAAAAAATACCCGATAGTTTGGGTTCCGGTTACAGAGCTCTTACCATCCCTGCTCTGTACACATTAGGCGACTATGATACTGAATGTGCTAAGGCATTCAAGCCCGAGGTCTCTCCCTTTGAACTCACCGTGTTTAGGACAAATTTGTCCCTACGTATAAGCATCGTTGATCGGGTCACGTATCTTTGCCGTCTGTCACCAATGGGCCTAGTGGGAATAAATTATTTAGGTGAAGAAATGCCCGCGGCGGGGAGCTTCACCTTAGGAAGCAAAAATGGGACTTAAAGGTTTCATTTATTTCGATGTTTTCACCGAATCCAAAGTATTGTGTGTGTCTAGGTACAACGGTACCTTGCCGCTTAATTTCAGGCCGTTTAGTATTCTTCGTATGAATTTACATACTGCACACTAATCGGTACGGTAGCATAGCGGTATCGCCTCGCATCGGCATAATTAGTGTACCTACCTACCTCAAGCAGCGCGCCGTACGGCTTACGGCTGCAATCGTCACGCTTACGTCGCGTCTGGCCGCCACCTCGGAGGTGCTAAGTCACCGTTCCGATATCTGGGGCTATGTATTTTGCTAAGTACTTATTCTGAAACAGTATGAAATCATAGAGCAATATTTTCCGGAACAATAGTAATGTTTTTTTTGTGTAGCAAATTGGAGTAAATCACTTTATTTATTGCGTCGATTGATTTAATCATCATAATCAGCCGTAGGACGTCCACTGTTGGACATAGGCCTCCCCCTCAGACCTCCAGTTTCTTCGGTTGGAAGCTGCCTGCATCCGCCGTGAAACTGCGGCTTTACCATCATTGATTTACTATTCATGATTAATTTTATATATAAATGCCGCATACGGATCTGTGTTCAATGGGTAAGGTTTGGGTGTTTCGTCTTCGTCATTAGCATTTACAAAAACAAAAAAAAACCTTGCTAACTGATATTTTGTTCTGTGTATTTGTCAGCAGCAGTGGTTAGGTTAGGTATATGAAAAGCGGGTCACATTACGCGGCTGAGATATCGCGTGCTGAGCCATTACTCACTGAAATACTGGATTGACTTATTGAGCCGTGTTTCCGCATTGCGCCCGGACGGTTCAGCTGACCCAATGGATTGTGTGATCGTAACTGCAGTAAGTTAAATAATCAGGCAAGCAAGTTTAGATGCTGTCGCTGCGCAGTATTTCATTGGGGTTGGCTATTTCATTCTAAGTCTGTTGTGTTTCGGCGTGGAGAGTAAGACAGCCGGTGAAATTACTGGCACTTGAGGTATCCCATCTTAGGCCTCTAGGTTGGCAACGCATCTGCAGTCCCCCTGGTGTTGCAGGTGTCTATGGGCAGTAGTGATCTCTTACCATCAGGAGACCCACTTGCTCGTTTGCCATCCAGTCGAATAAAATAAATAATAAGATAGTACCTACTAAAAATAGCAGATAAACTTTTGATAGGATAGGATAGATGATGGAAATAGAAATCGATGGAAGATGCATATGTCCAGCGGCAGTAGACACACATATGCTGAGCAGAAGAAGAAGGATAGATGAAGTAGGTTTCTCTACTTGCTCCGTTTTTTACTAAAGTGCATACTATATATAGTGTATACTATAAAACTATACTATACATACATGTACTATCTTTTATTAGGTACAAACTTCCACTTGTAGAGTTCGGATTGACTTGAAATTTGGTAAATGTATAAAACTCCGCTGACATTGCAAGTACAGTTCACAAAAAAACTCGTGTTGAAAACTTTTTTTAAATTAAACTTATTTTTGCAATTTTGCTGTACTGTTAGTTTTCATGATAAATACGTATGGGGATTCATTATGTATGTCTGTCCCTAGACGGTTTGGGGAGTGTTATATTGTTATTATTTATTATTATTTTGTGAAACAAGTCTAACCGACTAAGTGGGCGGTTCAACGAGCAAATCGCATGGGAACTTTTTAAATACTGCAACGATACTCGCTTAACTATACTTCATTTAATTTAGAATTGGAGGCCACAGCAACATTGTATTGCGTCTGGTCAACTATTTCTTACCTAGCAAATAGTCCAGTACAACAGTCTGGGAGCCGCAAAATAAAATTGTTGTAATGCCACTTTATTTGCGTGTCGTCAAATGTTATTCTAGTACAAATTGTAAAGAGATTACAGTTCACGAGCCGCAATACAATGTTGCTGTGGCCTCCAATTCTAAATTAAATGAAGTCTAGCTAAGTAGCTCGTACCGTCTGTGATGAAACAATAAAGCAACCTAATTCCATTTTCAAGTAAAAAACTTCTTTTGACAGCAAATTTATCTTCACATTTTTTTCCATCATTTAAATTACTACATTACATTATTAAATAGCTTTATTAATTTCAACTGATAAGTATTACATTTAGTATAAAAGTAATTAGGTCCTAGAGCCCCACCGGCCGCTGCCACCGCGCGTTCGCTTCGCTCGCTCGGTTCGCGCATTGTGAACGCAGTTGTATCTAACACTCCCCTTCGCTGCACTTGCCATCGTATACTTACCCATTTCCCGGGACCTAACTTGACATTAAAAAGTGTCCAAATTACCTACAATACAAAGGAAGTATTTGGCCCCTTCCAGTGCTGGTTATGTACGAGGAACGAGGTGTCAAATGTTAGTTTCAAGCCTAGAAATAAATCTAGCAACTTCATCTTCAAAGTCTTGTACAAGGCTGTACGTAGCTATTGAATTTAGTCTCTAATTTATTACACGTTCTGCGTAATTAAAGGAATGCATAGAGTAATATAGAGTGAACTTACATTGGAACTCAAACACGAATGAGCAACGGACAGAACAGCGAGGCGGCGGAGTGGAATTATGAGTTGCCACTGCAAGCAGGCCGAGCAAATCAAACAACAAGGAGGCCAATCGTTGTCTATGCACCCCCGGCCTCGCACGGTTCACTTCCAATCCTAAAACTGCTACAGCAACAGGAAATATAAGATTGAAAATATGGTCAAAACAATAGTTAAAAAACCCTCCACCTATTGCTAAAAATCTACATATACCTACTTTTAGAAGAGTAGTGTGTCTAACTAGAAGACAACGCATAAATCACTGAAGGTATAGACTGAAATTTGGTAAACATAAATAGGTGTATTTTATGACGATATCCGACTGGAGCAAGCTTTTACTTCGCAAGGCATAGGTACAACTAGTAAAAGTCTATGTAATACGATTATAACGGCTGCAGCGATTGTAACGAGGCTTATTGAATTTTACAAAGCCACAAACAGACTCCCAGAAACACGTTAAACTTAATAATACTCTTTTGTTTTGCGTTGGGGGTTACAAACTAATTTAATTCTGGACGTACTGTCTACTGTTGAATCACTATGCAAAATTGCCACGTTTGAAAACGTTAGAAAGAAAGCACATTCGGGTTACATGTATGTAGATTATTAAAAAATATAAAATTATTATGTTAATATTTCTAGTTGGCTGCTTTGATCAAAGTTTTATTTTCAAATTAATTTAACACAAACCATTTGCCGTAAGGCTTTGTTAAAATATTAATTAAAAGAATAAGATCAGCACAGACTTCGGGGTTTCTTTTAATGAGGGCTATCGTTTTTTGTCTCACTAGATGGCGCACTGTTGCGTGAGGTTTTTAAGTGTGGCTTTCAGAGTCTGTTATTACGGGCGTTAAAATAAAGTCTAGATTAAAATCATATTTAAAACACCTTAAAAACGTATCATAAAAATATCCAGCAACCACAGTGTTGCCTAAGTCCCGTTTTGTTCGGAAAAAAAGGGAGGACAAAAGTTTCCGAAAGACAAAACTGTCTCAAAACACAGACATTCATTGCCCCGTAACGCATAATTTCCATAATTAATTTCAGGTTATGCAAAATATTCACAAAAAAAATCTTATTATAAATAAACCCGCGTAGCTCACCCAAACACTATGAGATTTGACATTTCGGAGACCTCACGCTACACTAGCGCCTCTAGCGGCGAATTCATTCGCGATAGCCCTCATTGAGTTAATCGGAGGATAAAGCAGTAAACTGTTCGATGTAAGTACATATAGTCCACCAAGTAAGTGCTTAACCATTTTTCTATCAGTTCCTCCATCAGAAAAAAGGGCACTAATGTAGCTTCGGATTATATATCATTATAAACATAATATAATTTATAATAGTTATTGTGCCTATTGCATATTTAGGTACCCGATTTGTAATTTACCTATTGTAGGTTTGTATTGCATTAGCGCAACTACATGGTAATTTAATCAGCCAAATTAATTACATAAGTAACTTCAAAGTTCTTATTTACCTACCTTTGACTGCTAAATGTTCAACATTGTATAATTAAAAGAACAATCCTTTGTAAAGAAACTTCTCCATTTTGCCTACGCTTTTTACTCAATCTTTAAGGTAAAGACAAACAGACGGAAAACTTTTGTAAAAGTGTTTATTCAGTTGTCTTGCTGTTAGGTATCTGTTCTGCTTGAACCCAAGTTAAGTGAATTGTTCATGAATACTGCCTTTCGAGGGTTCCCTGGTCAACCCAATAACTCAATCTAATAATTCATAAAAATTTCGAATGTAAACTTCTATAGTGTTATTTTTTCAACTGTCAATTATTTCGACTTATTGGGTTTGACCAGGGAACTCTCGCTTTGTATTTAATGTGTATTTAATGAAATATTTATTAAAAAAAATACTTTTACGAAGATATTAAGTTCTTATTAAAGTCAGAATAAAATATATCTACACATAAACGTTGTTTGTTTGTGTGTTTATTTTTGTTAGCATGAATGGGATAGGTAATCCGTCCATACTAAAATCATAAATGTGAAAGTAACTTTGTCTGTTTGTCTATCTGTTTGTCTGTCTGTCTCTTCACGCTTGAATTGCTGAACCAATTTAGATGAAACTTGAATAAATATACCTCGCTGAGTTTCTTTCCGGTTTCTTTTTGTTTTCTAAAACGATGATAGATTTTTTAACATTCATACTTGACTGCCTTGCTATACCTACTTGACTTTGACTTTGATTTGGTATGAAAATATATTGAAACCCTAAAAAGAACTTACTTAGGATAGTTTTTATCCCAGGGACGTAGTTCTCATGGTATAGCTATAAACGAATTCTTGGCAAACGAAGTCGCGGCCTAGAGTTAGTCTACTATTTATACTTAATCAATATAAAACTACTGAACCAAATGAAAAAATAATAAAGTTTCCACGGGACACGAGCGAAGTTGTGGGCAACCGCTAGTATAAAGAAAATTATAATGTGAATTCTGGAATTTGGACGGAAATGGGATAGGGATGTTTTCACTTAGGAGAGGAAAATATTAAATTCTGTTCATTTTAGCGTTCCATTAAAATTATATTGCTCGCTGACAGATGCGTATAGCTTTCACTCGATACGGAAACAAATACGAGTACCTACGTTATCATTAAGCATTAAGTATTTTATAAACCAGTCAGCGTTCATCTTTACCCACTGCGATCAAATACTTAGCGAAAACTGACAGATGTACGAGTATACCGTGCTTAGCGGGTACACGCACTACAAAGAAAGATTGCGCAAGTACCATGAAATGGGCCAATCAACTTTTTTACCGACACTAATCTGTCCGCGAAATTTATCAAACAATTGCAGATTTTTGTAAGTAAACATGTTTTTTCTGTAATTTAATAGATGGTGTACATAAATACATGCCATCCTACGTAAGTTCAACCTATTAAACCGTGACATATCTTGTTGGAAGTACGATTTTTTGGTAACGCCAGAGACAGTTTTGGTAACGCAGGAGACGCCCAAAGTGTCGGTAAAAAAGTTGATTGGCCCAAATAGGGAATTAATAGTTTTTATTAACACGTTTGTTCTTCCACATGGACAGAAGCAAGCACGGTCTTTAGCTTTAACAACGTAATAAGTGCATATGAAACCCTTTTTTAGGGTTCCGGAGCCAAAATGGCAAAAACGGAACCCTTATAATTTCGTCAAGTCCGTCTGTCTGTCTGTCCGTCCGTCCGTATGTCACAGGCATTTTACTCGAAACTACAAGATGTATATCAATGAAATGTGGAGTACAGATGTCTTGTCAAAGCCGCTTTTTAGTTTTGTAGTTAAATTACAAAAATAAATATTTATAGGGGGGTTGTCTAAAAAATTATAGTCAGAAGTAAAAAAAGAAAGTACAACATGTCATGCAAATTCGAACCAGATTCTGCAGCAAGGTTACCCTAAACAATCATGTTTGCAGTGAAATAGCGCATATGCGATATAAGATAAATTTATTAAATAAATGGGGGAAAAAACTAGAATTGATTTAAACCTGCCAACCTGTAGTTATGCCACGCGCAAAATAGACAACCCAGCGGTATGTTTATACATTTTATAGGATTCACACTTTCGATTAGTATTAAAATTTATTCGTGAAAATCATGACTTCACCTATGAATTAAACAAAAAGGTTTTTTTTTAATTCTGACAACAATTTAGGCAACCCACTTGCAATATATTTATTAACATATTTAATTTAATATAAAATACTTTTCATCCATTAACCAGTTCGGTGAAGGTCGATCTTAAACGGATCTTCTACTATTAACAGGAGCAAACGTTTAAAACATAGATCGTACTTGTCAAACTGAACGGCATTAGTTCAGCGAATTTAAAAAAATAATTGAGTCTTTACATTTTCCCTTTTTCATACAAATTAAATTGTATTATCAATGTCATCACTCTAGGGCCCAATACGGTATTTGACTATTTTGTATATGTTTTATAAATTAAAACTACACAATGCCTGTTATCGAATAGAAAAACAATTTTTAAGCTACCTTTACAAATAACAAAGTTATAAAGGTTTGAAATTCAAGATTAGACAGAGAAAGACATACTGGCATGTGACGTCACACGCCAGTACCGCCATACTTGATGCATAGAGAAAAGCGTTTGAGAAAGAGACAGGTATATAGATTTTTCAAAAAATCACTATAAATCCAATTTTCAACCGATTTAAATTTTCTTTTCGCACACTATCTGTTTATCTATATTTTCATAATAATATTAAGATATGGCAAAATCAGGAGTTGTCAAATACCGTATTGACATCACACTACGCATTGACGTCACATGTCACGCTACAAAAATCAAAAATGTTACTTTACATTGCTTCTTCAAATAAACTTTACAGTGTAATAGAAATAAAAAACGAATTAGGTATTTTTAAAATTCGCTTAACTAATGTCGTTCAGTTGGATGAGTGCGGTCTATGTGTTAATTATTTGCTCCTATTAAAGGGCTCACCCGGTATATTTGCAATAAACACGGCGGCGGGAGCAAAATGCGTAAATAAATTAAAAACGCTTCGAGGCAACAAAATAAGGTCCAGTCACATTTTAATCCCAATGAAGCCAAATTAGCCCCATTAAAATCCCATGATGCCTGACGTTGATCATCCAGGGATTTACCTTTACCCGGGGGTCCGAGACTGAAGTGTCGTGTACAATTATTCACAGTGATTTTCTGTGGTATTTAATTCGAAATTTGTGTGCAAATGGAAGTAATCATATATCCTAGCTTAGCACAAAGCCAGGGCTTATCTTCTACGAACATAAAAATATGCGCTGTACTTAGTATGACGATTCACCAGTTCAAGCTACATAAGTACCTAAATTTGGTCGCCATCTCCGCCCTACACGTTCCACTCAGTAGTGGGCAATAGACCCTCTTCACGTGTGTACGTTTAAATGAAACTGATTTATATGAAATTTGGTACGGAAATTGTTTGAGTCCTAGAATAGTTTTATCCCGGAAAATTTCATAGTTCCTGGATAGCGATAAATGAATTCATAGCGGACGAAGTTACTTAGTTTATATGTACAATTTCACACAAAATTTCGATAAACTCAAAGATGCAATTTCGGGCTCGAGTCTTCGTAGGCTCTCCCTCTGAACTTAGGTCAAACCACTAAGCTACCACGACTAAAATATTAGTACCTGGGTGACCGAGCAAAGCTCGGGCTAAAACTCGTTAAGAAGCGTTTTTCCAGAGATAAGACCAAGCTAGACATATTTTCCATCCCCGAAAACCCTTACATACCATTCATCGAAAGCGTTGGAGCCGTTTCCGAGATCCCCGAAATATATATACCGGGTGTGGCCTGTAACACGGGTAAATAATGAAAACATAGATTGTACTCGTCAAACTGAACAATATAAGTTCAGCGACTTTTAAAAATAATTAGTTTTTTAATTTTATTACACTTTTAAGTTTATTCGAAGAAGCAATGTAAAAAAGCAAAATGTTTGATATTTAATTTTGTAGCGTGACTGGCGATATCAGTTGGGTTCTAGGATGGCGTATATTGAATTTATGATTAAGTATTATTAGAAAAAAAAACTAAAGTTAAATTTTTATTTTCATTAAGTGGCGCCATGATGATCCAATCACCGGTGACCTATAGACCTCTGTTTTTAATATTTTCCCCGATTCTGGGCCACACACTGTAGATTTATATATATTATACAGGAATTGCTCGTTTAAAGGTATTAATCGATAGATTAACTGAGTGAGTCCCCAAACTGCGCCCGTATCAAAATGATGCTCTATATCGCACGTCCATGCTGCAATGGTGCCTAAACTCTGTCACGTCTATTAAAACTGGATGGTTTAATCTATAACAGAACTGTTAGTGTTGGCTGCCTGCCAGCGCCAAATAATTACTAGTCCATGCAGTGGTCCATCTACTGGTACACTACGGCGATTGTTAATTCAGAGGACACTCATCTATTGACACGTATTTGCTTCTGCAACTGGCCGACATTTCGAACCTCGATTCAGCTGATAACATAAATACGACGGCGCAAAAAATAAATAACTACATTTATGTCTTTTAACAGTTGCAAAAAATCGTTTTCAGCAAGCCTTTATTGCTTTCTAAGCTAAAAGCTGGCAATTCAATTCAAACCATGGTTGTTTACAAGCAATATTCACAAAGTTGTGAAACATTTTCAAATAATAATTGATGTATTATTATTGTAAGTGCGAATTCGGCGATAAGATTATAAATATCTATCATTATATTAATGAAATTAAAGATTCCTTTATAATCGTACCTATCTGACCGACCAGATGGCCTAGTGGTTAGAGAACCTGACTACGAAGCTTGAGGTCCCGGGTTCGATTCCCGTGTCGGGGCAGATATTTGTATGAAAAATACGAATGTTTGTTCTCGGGTCTTGGGTGTTTAATATGTATTTAAGTATGTATCTATCTAAATAATTATATTTATCCGTTGCTTAGTACCCATAACACAAGCTTTGCTAAGCTTACTTTGGGACTAGGTTAATTGGTGTTAATTGTCCCGTTATATTTATTTATTTTATTTTTATTTCTATCTACTTTGTTTAGCCATTTATTTGAAAAAAGAAACAAAAAACTCTTTCATTAAGTAGGAAACTGTAGGTAGGTATGTAATGAATGAATGGCAATTACATACGCACTGGTTAACAAATAACGTTCTTTAAACTAAGTATAGCAACTAAATTTAAAATTAACTAGTCCGCGGAAATAACCTCGCATCGTTATATCAGTTTCATCGGTAGTCAACTAAGAACCATAATATAGAATCTTAAATCTTTAAAATTCGTGAAAGTAAATAGCAACGAAATAAGACCGGACGCTAGTTCACAGTTGGGTGGAAAAGGTAGGTTAGGCTATTACATAATAATAGCTTAGTTGCCGAATATATCATTTGCTAGACACTATCATTAATTAATCACAATAATTATTATCTTGTATCATAAATCTTCTTATATTCAGACTTTTTTTGCCAAGTATATTTTATGGTTCTAAAAGCGTCGGAGCTGTGTTGGCCCGATTGTATGTAATCTTCTTTTCTCCGGCAGTGCTACTAAACCTACTAGCCGGGATTTTGAAAGTTTATAGTACTTTGTGAAGACTAAATGAAAAAAAACTATTAATGAATGTACGCAAAAAAGCTGTGGGTGCCCAACGGGTTGACCTTCAGCCTCTCGACCATTCGAGAATTCAAGCATATATCGATTATGTATTATAGTATATACACACTTAATATTCCCTTTTTATTTTATTTAATAAGTTTTACGGTGAGGTGTATATGAAATCTGGCGCCAATTAATTATATTTAATTTTGGTCACAAAACAAAAAGATCTAGTCTTAAACCGGGTTTCATAATATAGATACGAGTAAAAATCATCCGAGCAGCTATATTTGCGAGGCCATCGAATTAGTTATTATGTGATGGATATTCAAGGAGGCCTACAGTTAAATTTGACTTAACTAGTAACTTAAAAACCCCGCTTTAGTGTTTTACAATGAGAGTTTGAAATTGCATTCTGCAGTGTGACGTGTGGACTTGTATTGCAAATTATATTTCTATGTGACACAAGGGGAAACTAATTCTGAAAAGTTCAAAAAACCAGTATCTGATGGTTGGATGGTTGTAAATGGAACATTTGAGCTTATAAATCAGTAACACGATAATACCTTTGTTTCGTGAGAAACATATTTGTTAAATACTTATGTTACATTTTTAGGTGTAATGTACAGGTTGATTTATAATAGGTATCCACTAGCCAGTTTATATTACTTTGTAGTCAATGTCAATTACATTTAAACTATTTTTAAATCTAAATTATTGATTTCCTACGCCTTTAACCGAAGAAGATAATTAGAAATAGAGCCTCTTTCTAAAACAAATTCCTAAAATAAAACTAGACGAATTTCTTAACTACCTCATTATAACTTGTCAAATAGAGTCAATGAAATATTGGGTGATTGTGCAGTTATTTTTTACTAAGTACATAAATGACGATGAATTGAGTAATTATTGCAACACATGCATAGTATCCTTTTCATTTTATTTTACTTTAATTGGGTACATTCCTAGGTAAAAAAAATATTCTATTCAATATGTTAGTTAGATTATCAGAAAATATTGGACGTGTATTTTTTCTTTTGACAATCAAACGAAAAATGACAAAGATGAAGCGCGTCAAAGTTCGGGAGTGGGGTTCGCAGAAGTGTCGACCAACCGGGTAGATAGAGCCTTTATGAAGGACTTCATGTCGGCTGACCAAGGCCCTAAAGTCTCAACAGCATTTTCAATTTTCAAGTCTTTTTATTTTAATAGCTGTATAGATGAAGGCGTATATCCAGATTTGATAAAATATAGTAAAGTAGTTCCTATTTTTAAATCAGGTGATAAAGATAATCCCTCTAATTATCGTCCTGTGTCCATCCTACCAGCGTTTAGCAAAATATTCGAAAAAATAATGCTGACGCAAATGATCTCGCATTTTAATACCCATAAAATCATGCATCCACAGCAGTTCGGATTCACAAAAGGCAGTTCTACTACAGACGCGGGTCATAGTTTAGTTAAATTCATATTGCAAGTTTGGGAGGAATCA
The DNA here is from genome assembly GCF_025370935.1 of Choristoneura fumiferana. NCBI lineage: Eukaryota > Metazoa > Arthropoda > Insecta > Lepidoptera > Tortricidae > Choristoneura > Choristoneura fumiferana. The sequence goes on from NC_133489.1 coordinate 10,075,710, forward strand.
CATGACGCTATAGGTGTATTCTGCGACCTTTCGAAAGCTTTTGATTGTGTGGATCATGATACTTTAATTTGTAAGTTATTTTTATGGCATTCGTGGCCTCGCTGTAGTACTCTTTAAATTTTACCTCACACAAAGAAAGCAAAAGGTAGCGATTAACGGAACGGTATCGGAGGGATCTGTCGTCGAAATGGGAGTGCCTCAAGGATCATTCTTGCCCCATTCCTGTATCTTATTTTTGTAAATGACCTAACTTATATGGTAAGGCAAATGTCGGGTATAGTTATGTTTGCTGACGACACGCCTTTACTGTTCAAGGTTAGTAGAAAAGATACCGACTTCACTGAACCCAATGAAACCCTGTCCGTGATATCCACATGGTTTGCTGCCAATAATTTGTTACTAAATCTTAAGAAAAATCAAATGTATTAAATTTTCGTCGATAAATTCATCTAACTCGAATTCAGTTTTTAATATAAAGTTAAATGGTCAAACTATTAAATTTGTAAAATCAACAGTATTTTTAGGAATAACGCTCGATTCGAAACTACAGTAGTAGATTGAGCTCTGCTGCTTTTGCAGTTTGGAAAATACGGCAGCTAAGTTAGCTGAGCTAACTGATGTGGCGAAGGCACGATTGGTGTGTTTTGCTTACTTTATTAGCATTATTTCGTACGGACTTATTTTATGGGGATCTGCTGCAGACATTGAGTCAATTTTTATCTTACAAAAGAGAGCAATTAGAGCAATTTATTATTTGAAGACGCGTGAATCTTTAAGATCTTTTTTTAAGGAAACAGGTATCCTAACCCTGCCGTTGCTTTATGTTTTTGAAATAATCATGTATGAGGAAGAACATATGTGATTTTCCCACTAACGTCGATAAGCCAAAGGCTACTAGAAACACAGGGAAGCTGAAAGTTCTATCTTACAGACTGGCTAAAACGAAAAAGTTTTTTCTGGGAAATTGCATGCGTTTTTATAATAAATTTCCAAAAAATATTACAAATGAAACGGATACAAAATTCAGATCAATTGTCAAGAAGACATTAATATCTAAGGCGTATTATAAAGTTAATGATTATATCATGGACAGGGATATTTGGAAATAATTCCGATGCATTAGCGATCTCTTCAAATAGCGAACCTACTGTGTTAAAAATAAAGTTGTGTTAATTACTTGTGATGTATAGATGTATCATTTAATAATATTGTAAATCTGTTTTAAAAAAATACACCTCGATTAGTGTCTAGCTGATTCTTCTCAACAGAGGTTTTTCCGAACCGGTGGTAGATTTTTTTGTGACATTCAGAAGTGCTTGTTATAGCCTAAATTGAATAAATATATTTTGACTTTTGACTTTTGAGCAAGCGCCGTAAACTCGTAATCCTTAAAATAAGGAAAGAGTTCTTGCCCATATTTATTTAAGTAACAAAATGTAAAAATACGCGTCCGATATTTAAATACATTGACCGACTAATTATTTACATATTTTAGGAATCTAGCCTATTTTATCTAGGCATTAATAAAATTCAATTCTTGTATATTATGTACACTAGTTCACCCTGTAGATACCTATAGATGCTTGGCCCGATGGCATATTGTTATCATTAATGTTAGTTACGTATCAGCAGAACAAATCATAATTTTATACTATTTGAGTAGCTAGTCCTTGAGAGTTCAGTGAACAGTGTCAAATAAATAACTGAAATATTTTTGAACCTCACACAACCTTAGATGTTGCCTGAAATTGCTAGTTAATTATTACTAGTCGATATAAAGTAGTTAGGAAAATTAATATCAGTAACCTAATATTTAGAAATAGCAAATTGCAATGTTGCTGGTTAATTTCTTTGCATGTGAGGTGAAAAGCAGAGAGTCTATAACTCATTCATAACCCACTTTACCCTCGGTTTAAATGTCAACCCTCATGGCTAAAATGACTCGTTTTTATGCACTTGTTGTACAATCTTCTATATTCTTACCCTATAGAAGGTAAAGTTAATACTATCAAACGTGAAAGTGTTATTTTTCTAAGCGCTGGTCACACACGAACGACCGAAATATCGCGTGTTCAGCCATAACTTTCACTTTAAATTTACGACGGCTGAAACGTCATTGAAACCACATGCAAAGGAGTTACGACCGTTTATTAAGTGAGGTTGATCATTAATGTTTTAGTTTTAGTTTATAAATTGAGTACAGTCGAACAAACTGATTTATACTTGTGTGTAACCTTTTAATAACTGATTTCACTATTGGAGATTTCTTCGACAAAATTATGGGATGACAATATGGCATTATTTGCACAAAGCCTCCACCCAGGTACATGATCCAGTTTGTACGATTGTATATTAACTGAACAAGCAAGCAGTTCACCTGATAGTAGGTGCCAAAAGCACGGTGATGTCGCTTTTTATGGCACCACCACAATTCTATTTACCTATAATAAGTCTATTTTGCAATATCTTCCTTTTTCTCTTATAACTATATGATGATGAATTACCATCAGGTGAGTCATATGCTCATTTGTCATTGTATAAAAAAGCATTTACGCAAGCTAGGATTATATACTTACCTCTCGAAAAAAAAACTTTAAAAAAATCTTGTAACTCAAAGAATGTCTTTCGAAAAACTCTAAATGAGAAAAGCCGACAAATCAAAAGAATCAGCGAGGCAGAAATTTGTTAAATTAATCCTTATTTCTGTCCTTGTAGTAAGTGCTTTTGTATGCATGCCGCAGTAATAGCGACTAAACGAACAATACCTAAACAAATTAAAACTTATTATTATCAGGATTAAAGTCAAGGTTCAACCAGTAAGGTTTGACCAGTGTGTGTTGCCAGTGGTGACATACGGATCTGAGACGTGGGTGCAAACGATGGGCCTCATGAGGAAGCTCAAAGTCACTCAAAGGGAGAGGGCTATGCTCGGGGTTTCTCTGCGGGATAGAATCAGAAATGATGATATCCGCAGTAGAACTAAGGTTACCGACATAGCCCGAAGAATTGCGAAACTGAAGTGGCAGTGGGCGGGGCTCATTGCTCGCAGGACTGATGGCCGATGGGGTCAAAAGGTTCTCGAATGGCGTCAGCGGACCGGAAGACGAGCTCGGTAGGCCTCCAACAAGATGGAGCGACGACCTGGTTAAGATCGCGGGATCGCGGTGGATGCGGAAAGCACAATACCGGTCTGAGTGGAGAGCCTATGCCTATGTCCAGCAGTGGACGTCTTTCGGCTGACATGATGATGATGATGATAAGGTTCAAGGCTAAGTATGACAAAGTTTTCCATTATTTAAATATTATTAAAGCGATTAGGTGATAAATGAGCGGAAGGCATTATTAGAAGCAAAATTAAATGGAAAACGTGGAAATTGCGTGCAAGTCGTGCAAGTAATGAACGCTATGAAAAATATTTTACTACGCATACGGTAGGGTTGCCATAAGTGTGGGGACACAGACCGGGACATTTAAAGAAAAAGTAGTAAAGGTAGAAAAAAACGAACTTTTAATACAACAATAAGTAGTTTTAAAGGTTTAGTCCTTGCTTAAACACAAAACAACTTTTAACACAGTCATTTATGTCAGTAATCCGCCAGTCGGGATCTCTGTTCGTAGACGCTTTTCGCTACAAAGCGGAAAATTCACGTTATTGGCTACGTTGTAGCCTAGCTCTTAGCTTAGTCGTGTTTATTATAGGTATATTATTTACCAATTCCAGTATAACTATGATTTTGAAACCGGGACTATTTGCTTATCGGCCGGGACGCCGGGACACCATGTTTCAAACCGGGATATGTCCCGTCGTACCGAGACGTATGGCAACCCTAGCGTACGGTAACTTTTAAAAATCTAGCCAAGGAATTGTTGGATAAATAGAGTCCCCCATTATCTGTCTAATTATTGTTATACTTGCGTACAGTTACCCATAATGTTTTCAATTATTTAAACAAAACTAGTCTTAGGTACTATCCATCCATATTTTAATATTATAAATGCAAAACTGTGTGTATTTGTATGTTTGTCCGTCTTTCACGTCGAAACGGAGGGACGGATTGACGTGATTTTTGGCATAGAGATAGTTTATGGGTCAGAGGGTGACATAGGCTACTTTTTATACCGGAAAAATGCACAGTTCCCGAGGGAATAGCGCGCGATAACCGAATTCCACGCGGGCAAAGCCGCGGGTAAAAGCTAATCTGTTAATGACTCTGATCCGTTTGGAATTTTAATTGCATTAGTTACAAGGACGGACAGACATAAACATCCCGAAATAATAATAAGCGAATTACCAAAAAAACTTCGATCACTGTTGAACATGAGCTTAATGAAAACTGTTTAAACTTTTATAAAGAGTTTTGAATAGACTGTGAAACCCTAACATTTTAGTTTACTTAGATGCACAGTAATGTTTTAGTTGCTGTTTTAGATAATTAGATAATGGTCATAGCATAACATCACCAACGCCCTCTATAAAAAATACCATAAAGATTTTTCTTTCACGTGCACAAAAGCTCCATCTAGTTGACAGCTCCGAAAGCTCAATACAAGCTTCCCGTTGCGGACCAAAAGGGTCGCCTGAAATGCCGTCCGTCCTGTTGAACCTCTGAATGTTTCCATAAAACGCCAACAGATGGCGCTGTCTACCTTCCGGTGAATTTTATTCGCTCTCACGAAATTAAACTTATTTTTCATCACACTTGCTCGTAAACAGTGTCGTAACATGCAGGCTACCTTGGTTGCAACCCCCCAAATAAAGCCCTCGACCTTAATGTGCTTGTCATGAAGCCCGTGGTCGGTAAATGAGTCATTGCCCGTACTAATTTTCATGTAATGAAATTAAAGGTCGGTAAATGAGTTTGATACTGCATGGCGTGCTGGAGCGCGGCGCGCGCAGGTCGGGCACGGCACATGCTACGTGGGGTGGGGTGGCGCGGAGCTGGCGCTGCCAAGAGCGTAGTCAGCAATTTTTGGAAAAATCTTAGTTTTTCTTTTACAAATATACAATTTTACTCGCAAATGTGATGAAAAACATTGTATGTCGCACGGGCGGTACTAGAATTACGAACATCGACTCATTAAAGCCCTCAGTCTTCGACTTCGGGCTTCTAATAGACTCTCGTTCGTAATTCCTTGTTTACCGCCCTTAAGACACAATGTACTATTTCATCACACTTGCTCGTAAACAGTGTCAAAACATGAAGGCTACCTTGATTGCAACCCCCCAAATAAAACCCTCGACCGTAATGTACTTGTCATGAAACCCGTGGTCGGTAAATGAGTCATTGCGCGTACTAATTTTCTTGTCGTGAAGCCCAAGGTCGGTAAATGAGTCCGTGCCCGTACTGATGGCGCTGCGCATGGCGTAGCAGCAGGACCACATGCACACGCGGCTCAGGCACATGCTGAGGTAGGGGGAGGGCGGCGCTGCCAAGAGCGCAGCCTAAGGTATCGCCAATATTTGGAACAATTATATTTTTTCTTTTAGAAATATAAAATTTTACTCGCAAATGTGATGAAAAACATTGTATGTCACACGGGCGGTACTAGAATTACGAACATCGACTCATTAAAGCCCTCAGTCTTCGACTTCGGGCTTCTAATAGACTCTCGTTCGTAATTCCTTATTTACCGCCCTTAAGACACAATGTACTATTGTACAATCGCCATCAGATATTTCAGAGCGGCCAGGGTGATCATGATCAAAAATATCGATATTTGAACTCTAATGCTTTAGTGAACTATAATAAAGTGCATGTGCCGATATTTTTAACCACTTTGACCGTTCCGAAATATCTGTTGGCGACTGTACATAATCTTTACAGGCTTTTATACATTTTTACATGTATAATTAAATTAAAGTTCTACTTGTAGTTTTGCATTTAAGTTTGTCTTGACAATGCTAAGGCGCGCAAACCATATTTAGGTCATTTTTTCAATAAGATAAACTTTGTCTAAGAAAAACAATTTGCTCCTACTGTTAGATAGGTACTAATTAATTCGTTAGTGAAATCTTTTTTATAATTTTAGCATCGTCGCATCTCACGATAAAATTATACTATTATTTAAAAAAAAAACGCAATATTCGAGCTTCAGCTCGAATTCGGTTCGGTACGAATCTGGACCTTTAAGTGCGGGTGGAAGCACCGGATTAAGCTTTAATCCGAGATTAAACGACAAACCCCATCATAATTTGTTATTTAATCTGAAAATAATACTTAAACCAGTATGGTTGAGTGCGGTATACCTACACTTAATTTAACTTCTTCGAATTGTGTAGTACGCAAATGAATTTTGAAGCCCTCAGCTTTTTGTTTTGAAAGAGAGACATTTATTCGATACACAGGCAAAAATACATTAGAAAAGAAAGAAAAATAATTAATGTCGAATAGTATAATTTGGGCCCCTCAGCATAACGTTGCGGCAAGCAACAGCGCTGGTTTTCAGTGAGACACATTTAAAAACTAAACACAAAACATACACACTGACGACACAAACGCCAACAAAAATTATGATTGGTTATTTGGAGTCTTTTTGTATTTTTTATTTCAACTCCAAATTTGTTACTTTTACGGGGCCCCCCGTGTTTCCCGTGTGTATTTTCGATATGCCAACAAAAATGTATATTAAATGATAATTTATCGGATAACTCACGTTTGAAGTCGAGTTTAGCTCGACATGTTTCGAGCTAATCCGTAACCCTTCATCAGTCCTTCTTACTTTTTTTTATCATTTAATATGGATGAGTCTCACGGTAGTTCCACATTCAAAATAACAAAAATGCTGTTCACAACGAATCTTAGAGATACAAACCGGAATCACTTGATCAGTTGAATTGCCTTTAAGAAGTTAAACCCAAATTAGGCCAGTGTTTAATGTAGCTATTGTAGTGAGCTAAACCTGGAAAACTGTTACCCCCTTATTCATAAACGACAATCAAACCTATTTTAGTTAAAATGCCGCTAAAATTCGTTTGTCCTTATCTGTCACTTCGACATTTGTATTTGTTAGAAAGGGACAAAGCATTTGTTAGTTAACATAGGTTTGTTAAGTTTTATGAATAAGGGGTTAGTTTTTATGATGATAACTGAAAGAGACCGCGCTACATTAACTAGAAGCTACATTAGCATCACAATCTTTTAGACTATCGCGGTCATTATAAATTTTATGAAAATGAATTCGGGTTTTGTTCGGCGTACCTTGATTTTAGTCGTCTCGTGATCATGGCGCATGCAACTGTACCGAAATATCGAGCTGCTCTAAAATCAAGGTACGCGGAACAAAACCCGAATTTAATTCATAAAACTACATTAGCATGATGGAAAACGGACAACATTGCGCATTTTGCCAAAATATTTTGAGGAGGGAATCCTATACTTTATTATTATAATAATGTTGTTTATTTATTCTGAGTATTTAATGATAGTTAATATTTCACTTAGTCCTTCAGTGGCTGTAGGTTTATTTAGCTTCGAAGGCGCTCGTTCTCGTTCATATTAAAGTTAGACGCGTTCAAAATGAAACAAATCCAAAATTTTGGTAAATCATTGCAAGTTATTTCCTTCTTCTATTTGTGTTAAATTGTATTTTGATAAAATTACGCAAGAAAACCATACATTACGAGTATATGCAAATGTAGTACAGGCACTTGAAAACCTACAAGTAACATAGGAAAGGTATAAGAGTAAAATTGATAGATTGGTAAAAAAAAAAATTACCTATGAGATAGCTGCACTTCACAGAGATGAAATGAAGTAGTCTCTTTGACGATGGCGATTTTCATTTAGATTAAAACGATCACGTTGGCCAAGCAAAGCTAACGCCTGTAAAAATTACATTTTTGTTGTTAATATTTTTAAAATAAAATTCTACAGTTTAACCTACAAAGTCATAAACATGTTTTGCACAAAGATAAAATTCAGTTCATATTATGTATCTAACTAGTATGTGGCATACTTTGAGCTGTTTACCTACCATTATATTAACGGAATACCTACAAACAATTCCTAATATTTAATATTCCTCATAATATCAATATTATAATAGTTATTACGCTATGTAGTTTAGAAGTTGAAGTAATAGTTCTTTTGATAAAATTATAAGCCTTATACATAACTATCGATCATATATCATATAGATCAAGCTAAATGAAGCTTCGTTTGCAAAATAAGTATAGTTATAGACCGCATTTTGAATCCTACCAGCTGTGCACCTAATTTCACCTAAATCCGTTGAGCCGTTTTGCGTGATGAAATAACAAACACCCGACCATTAAAATTGTCACATTTATAATTTTAGTAAAAGTTGGAGGATATTAGTAGAATGGCCCATATACCATCCCAAACACTTGTTTTTACCAAAGTTCTGTGATTAGAGCCAATAGCCTTTTTTTAACCCCGACGAAAAAGAGGGGTGTTATAAGTTTGACCGCTATGTGTGTCTGTGTGTCTGTGTGTCTGTGTCTGTCTGTGGCACCGTAGCTCTTAAACGGGTGGACCGATTTGAATGCGGTTTTTTTTATTTGAAAGCTGGTTTTCTAGCGATGGATCTTAGACATGATTTATCAAAATCGGTTCAGCCGTTTCAAGATCATCAGATCTTTTGTTCGCTGCGGTAGGAATCTTAGACGCATAATGGATATTTACTTTACTTTCAAACATATTTGGGACCTAAAATTTGAAACACCCATGTATGCTATATAGCTACGCAAGATTATGGAATCTCGGCCTGATGCTGCAGCCAGGATATCCAGAACACTAGTAGGTACACTCTTAATAAAACTAAAGCAGATATATCGTGTTTGGGTTCGTATTGATCAGTATTTGATTCTACAAACAATGCAATGGTGGCAACAGGATGAGCTGATGCTGCAGCCAGGATATCCAGCACAATAGTACACTCTATAAAAAAATAATAGCACATATGTCGTGTTTGGATTCGTTTTGATCAGTAATTGATTCTACATACAATGCAGTGGTGGCAACACGACGAGCTGATGATACAGCCAGGATATCCAGCACACCAGTATACTCTTGAAAAAGTATAGCAGATATGTCGTGTTTAATTCCTTTTGATCAGTATTTGATTCTACATACAATGCAATGGTGGCAACACGATGAGCTGATGCTGCAGCCAGGATATCCAGCACACTAGTACACTCTATAAAAAAATAATAGCACATATGTCGTGTTTGGAATCGTTTTGATCAGTAATTGATTCTACATACAATGCAGTGGTGGCAACACGAGGAGCTGATGCTACAGCCAGGATATCCAGCACACCAGTATACTCTTGACAAAATAATAGCAGATATGTCGTGTTGGATTCCTTTTGATCAATAATTGATTCTACATACAATGCAGTGGTGGCAACACGACGAGCTGATGCTGCAGCCAGGATATCCAGCACACCAGTATACTCTTGAAAAATAATAGCAGATATGTCGTGTTTGGATTCCTTTTGATCAATAATTGATTCTACATACAATGCAGTGGTGGCAACAAGATGAGCTGATGCTGCAGCCAGGATAACCAACACACTAGTACAGTTTAAAAAAGATATACTTATATCAAAGTTTAAAAAACATGAAATAAAAACTTAAATTTAAAATTTAAAAAACCCCGACTTAAAAAACGCCAGCAAAAATAAAAAAAAACGCCCGAAAAAAACGCTGCTTGAAAAGACAATTAAAAAGTAAAAAATAATTATGCGCTACATAGCTGTTGCCCGCGACTTCATCTGCGAAGAATTCGTTTATCTCTATCCCGCGGGACTATGCTGATTGCCCGCAAAATTAGTATAAAGTATCTAGTAATATTTTTTTTATCTTAGCGTTGTCGGTGTCGGGGGACCGCTAAGGTTAATACTTTAAAAATACACATATTTAGTTTCATGTTACAATTGTAGCAGATATTTGTATGAAAAAATACGGAATGTTTGTTCTCGGTCTTGGGTGTTTAATATGTATTTAAGTATGTATCTTATCTAAATAATTATATTTATCCGTTGCTTAGTACCCATAAAACACAAGCTTTGCTAAGCTTACTTTGGGACTAGGTTAATTGGTGTTAATTGGTCCCGTTATATTTATTTATTTTATTTTTATTTCTATCTACTTTTTTTAGCCTTTATTTGAAAAAAGAAACAAAAACTCTTTCATTAGAGGAAACTGTAGGTAGGTATGTAATGAATGAATGGCAATTACATACGCCACTGGGTTAACAAATAACGTTCTTTAAACTAAGTATAGCAACTAAATTTAAAATTAACTAGTCCGCGGAAATACCTCGCATCGTTATATTCATTTTCATCGGTAGTCAACTAAGAACCATAATATAGAATCTTAAATCTTTAAAATTCGTGAAAGTAAATAGCAACGAAATAAGACCGGACGCTAGTTCACAGTTGGGTGGAAAAGGTAGGTTAGGCTATTACATAATAATAGCTTAGTTGCCCGAATATATCATTTGCTAGACACTATCATTAATTAATCACAATAATTATTATCTTGTATCATAATCTTCTTATATCAGACTTTTTTTTGCCAAGTTATATTTATGGTTCTAAAAGCGTCGGAGCTGTGTTGGCCCGATTGTATGTAATCTTCTTTTCTCCGGCAGTGCTACTAAACCTACTAGCCGGGGATTTTGAAAAGTTTATAGTACTTTGTGTGAAGACTAAATGAAAAAAAAACTATAATGAATGTACGCAAAAAAAGCTGTGGGTGCCCAACGGGTTGACCTTCAGCCTCTCGACCATTCGAGAATTCAAGCATATATCGATTATGTATTATAGTATACACACTTAATATTCCCTTTTTATTGTATTTAATAAGTTTACGGTGAGGTGAATATGAAATCTGGCGCCAATTAATTATATTTAATTTTGGTCACAAACAAAAAGATCTAGTCTAAAACCGGGTTTCATAATTATAGATACGAGTAAAAATCATCCGAGCAGCTATATTTGCGCAGGCCATCGAATTATTATTATGTGATGGATATTCAAGGAGGCCTACAGTTAAATTTGACTAACTAGTAACTTAAAAACCCCGCTTTAGTGTTTTACAATGAGAGTTTGAAATTGCATTCTGCAGTGTGACGTGTGGACTTGTATTGCAAATTATATTTCTATGTGACACAAGGGGAAACTAATTCTGAAAGAGTCAAAAACCAGTATCTGATGGTTGGATGGTTGTAAATGGAACATTTGAGCTTATATTAAATCAGTAACGCGATAATACCTTTGTTTCGTGAGAAACGTATTTGTTAAATACTTATGTTACATTTTTAGGTGTAATATACAGGTTGATTTATAATAGGTATCCACTAGCCAGTTTATATTACTTTGTAGTCAATGTCAATTACATTTAAACTATTTTTAAATCTAAATTATTGATTTCCTACGCCTTTAACCGAAGAAGATAATTAGAAATAGAGCTCTTTCTAAAACAAATTTCTAAAATAAAACTAGACGAATTTCTTAACTACCTCATTATAACTTGTCAATAGAGTCAATGAAATATTGGGTGATTGTGCAGTTATTTTTTACTAAGTACATAAATGACGATGAATTGAAGTAATTATTGCAACACATGCATAAGTATCCTTTTCATTTTATTTTACTTTAATTGGGTACATTCCTAGGTAAAAAAAATATTCTATTCAATATGTTAGTTAGATTATCAGAAAATATTGGACGTGTATTTTTTCTTTTGACAATCAAACGAAAAATGACAAAGATGAAGCGCGTCAAAGTTCGGGAGTGGGGTTCGCAGAAGTGTCGACCAACCGGGTAGATAGAGCCTTTATGAAGGACTTCATGTCGGCTGACCAAGGCCCTAAAGTCTCAAACAGCATTTTCAATTTTTCAAGTCTTTTTATTTTAATAGCTGTATAGATGAAGGCGTATATCCAGATTTGATAAAATATAGTAAAGTAGTTCCTATTTTTAAATCAGGTGATAAAGATAATCCCTCTAATTATCGTCCTGTGTCCATCCTACCAGCGTTTAGCAAAATATTCGAAAAAATAATGCTGACGCAAATGATCTCGCATTTTAATACCCATAAAATCATGCATCCACAGCAGTTCGGATTCACAAAAGGCAGTTCTACTACAGACGCGGGTCATAGTTTAGTTAAATTCATATTGCAAGCTTGGGAGGAATCACATGACGCTATAGGTGTATTCTGCGACCTTTCGAAAGCTTTTGATTGTGTGGATCATGATACTTTAATTTTGTAAGTTATTTTTATGGCATTCGTGGCCTCGCTGTAGTACTCTTTAAATTTTACCTCACACAAAGAAAGCAAAAGGTAGCGATTAACGGAACGGTGTCGGAGGGATCTGTGGTCGAAATGGGAGTGCCTCAAGGATCATTCTTGCCCCATTCCCTGTATCTTATTTTTGTAAATGACCTAACTTATATGGTAAGGCAAATGTCGGGTATAGTTAGTTTGCTGACGACACGCCTTTACTGTTCAAGGTTAGTAGAAAGATACCGACTTTCACTGAACCCAATGAAACCCTGTCCGTGATATCCACATGGTTGCTGCCATAATTTGTTACTAAATCTTAAGAAAATCAAATGTATTAAATTTTCGTCGATAATTTCATCTAACTCGAATTCAGTTTTTAATATAAAGTTAAATGGTCAAACTATTAATTTGTAAAATCAACAGTATTTTTAGGAATAACGCTCGATTCGAAACTACAGTAGTAGATTGAGCTCTGCTGCTTTTGCAGTTTGGAAAATACGGCAGCTAAGTTAGCTGAGCTAACTGATGTGGCGAAGGCACGATTGGTGTATTTTGCTTACTTTATTAGCATTATTTCGTACGGACTTATTTTATGGGGATCTGCTGCAGACATTGAGTCAATTTTAATCTTACAAAAGAGAGCAATTAGAGCAATTTATTATTTGAAGACGCGTGAATCTTTAAGATCTTTTTTTAAGGAAACAGGTATCCTAACCCTGCCGTTGCTTTATGTTTTTAAAATAATCATGTTTGAGGAAGAACATATGTGATTTCCCCACTAACGTCGATAAGCCAAAGGCTACTAGAAACACAGGGAAGCTGAAAGTTCTATCTTACAGACTGGCTAAAACGAAAAAGTTGTTTCTGGGAAATTGCATGCGTTTTTATAATAAAGTTCCAAAAAATATTGCAAATGAAACGGATACAAAATTCAGATCAATTGTCAAGAAGACAATAATATCTAAGGCGTATTATAAAGTTAATGATTATATCATGGACAGGATATTTGGGAAAATTTCGATAAGCATTAGCGATCTTTTCAAACTAGCGAACCTACTGTGTTAAAAATAAAGTTGTGTTAATTATTTGTGATGTATAGATATATCATTTAATAATATTGTAAATCTGTTTAAAAAAATACACCTCGATTAGTGTCTAGCTGATTCTTCTCAACAGAGTTTTTCCGAACCGGTGGTAGATTTTTTTGTGACATTCAGAAATGCTTGTTATAGCCTAAATTGAATAAATATATTTTGACTTTTGACTTTTGAGCAAGCGCCGTAAACTCGTAATCCTTAAAATAAGGAAAGAGTTCTTGCCCATATTTATTTAAGTAACAAAATGTAAAAATACGCGTCCGATATTTAAATACATTGACCGACTAATTATTTACATATTTTAGGAATCTAGCCTATTTTATCTAGGCATTAAAAAATTCAATTCTTGTATATTATGTACACTAGTTCACCCTGTAGATACCTATAGATGCTTGGCCCGATGGCATATTGTTATCATTAATGTTAGTTACGTATCAGCAGAACAAATCATAATTTTATACTATTTGAGTAGCTAGTCCTTGAGAGTTCAGTGAACAGTGTCAAATAAATAACTGAAATATTTTTGAACTTCACACAACCTTTGATGTTGCCTGAAATTGCTAGTTATTTATTACTACTCGATATAAAGTAAGTAGTTAGGAAAATTAATATCAGTAACCTCATATTTAGAAATAGCAATTTGCAATGTTGCTGGTTAATTTCTTTGCATGTGAGGTGAAAAGCAGTCTATAACTCATTCATAACCCACTTTAACCTAGGTTTAAATGTCAACCCTCATGGCTAAAATGAATCGTTTTTATGCACTTGTTGTACAATCTACTATATTCTAACCCTATAGAAGGTAAAGTTAATACTATCAAACGTGAAAGTGTTATTTTTCTAAGCGCTGGTCACAAACGACCGAAATATCGCGTGTTCAGCCATAACTTTCACTTTAAATTTACGACGGCTGAAACGTCATTGAAACCACATGCAAAGGAGTTACGACCGTTTATTAAGTGAGGTTGATCATAAATGTTTTAGTTTTAGTTTATAAATTGAGTACAGTCGAACAAAACTGATTTATACTGTGTGTAACCTTTTAATAACTGATTTCACTATTGGAGATTTCTTCGACAAAATTATGGGATGACAATATGGCATTATTTGCACAAAGACTCCACCCAGGTACATGACCCAGTTTGTACGATTGTATATTAACTGAACAAGCAAGCAGTTCACCTGATAGTGAGTGCCAAAAGCACGGTGACGTCGCTTTTTATGGCACCACCACAATTCTATTTACCTAGAGTCTATTTTGCAATATCTTCCTTTTTCTCTAATAACTATATGATAATGAATTACCATCAGGTGAGTCATATGCTCATTTGTCATTGTATAAAAAAGCATTTACGCAAGCTAGGATTATCATATTATTATATACTTACCTCTCGAAAAAAAAACTTAAAAAAAATCTTGTAACTTGAAGTTCTTTCAAAAAACTCTAAATGAGAAAAGCCGACAAATCAATCCTTCTT
>NC_133489.1:10090643-10115865 GCF_025370935.1 Choristoneura fumiferana
TGATCCAATCGCGAGCAAGACTCGCAGAGATCGCAAAGCTAGTTCTTTTTTTGGGGTTGATTCGTTTTAAGGGCCACAGACTCTAGGTCCGTGTGTTTGTTTACTTATTTTTAGTTTTAAAATTTTATATGAGGTGCTTTATGGGAAATGGGTCCCCATCTCCCATAAAGAGGACTCGGGAAAAATCCATCAAGCTTGAAACTCACAGAGAGCGGTGGCGGGGCGGTGCGGCGCGGCGCAGAAGCGGTACCGGTTGTAATATTCGAGGTAACATGAAAGAGGGCACACAGAATACCGCGCGGGAAATAAGCGTGGCGCGGTATTCCGTGTGCCCTCTTTCACGTTAGCTCGAATATTACAACCGGCACCGCCTCCGCGCCGTGCCGCACCGCTCCGCCTCCGGCGTCAGTGTGCTTTTAGCTTTATTAACCCCCGGCGCAAAAAGAGGGGTGTTATAAGTTTGACCGTTATGTGTGTCTGTATATCTGTGTGTCTGTCTGCGGCACCGTAAAAAGCGCGTGTCCACATCGATCCCGAGCGATCATATACGGCGCGCGCGTCGCATGATCGCGCTGTTTTTGCGTCCACACTAGCGATCTTGATACGCGTCGGTGCAACGCGATGGAGATACGATACGACAAAACGATACAAATGTGGACCCAGCTTAACTCATAAACGCGTAATGTGGTCGTAAAGTAAAGATTGGAGTTTCCACGTCACAGTTGTATAAACAAGATATGGCAGTAAAATGTTGAAGTGCGGAAATATATCCCAGAATGTTTGAAGATTACGTCTGATCTTATTTAAAGGTTCTTATTTCATATTTCTGTTCTTGCTATTTATTTAGTTTATAGGGTATACAAATCGGCCGAAAGAACGGACTGTAGGTAGGAAGCTTTTCGAGAAAAAAAATATTTTAAAGCCTCATATTCATGGTAAACATTTTGTTGAGAAACATTGTTGAATCAACGTGTTGCTGAGTTTTCGATCACCAAGTGGCACCACGGCAACATGACGCAACAGCTCAGAAACACCACAGGCAACACGTCGATTCACGTTGGTTGAGATAGTTCCGCACGTTAAAAGGAAAAAACAACGGAACACTTTTAGGATCACTTTGTTGCCCATCTGTCAAGCTAAGACCCTTTTTTCAGGAACGCGTATAAATATCAAGCTAAATTGATTTCAATGACTCAGGTCTGCTACCCCTTGAAGCTGTCAAACAATCAAACTTCTAAGTCAACGCAATCAATAGATACAGTCATTAAATGAGGTGTCTTATATTATTATAAGTTAGGTTAGGTTATAACCAATGAGAAAAGTGAGAAAAATCTTGATTTTTGGCTACCTATGACAGTAACCATCAATAACCTTTGAATGATGATGATGAATAATAGCGTACATTTAGCTGAGAGGGGCGCGGCTAACACTGGATATTCAGAGATGCCTACAAATTTGTACGGAACCCTCAGTGCGCGAGCCCGATTCGCATTTTATTTTTTTATTTTATTACTTTTTGGTTATTTCAATTAGTACTAAATTATTATTACCGAAAACCGGTGGCCGGTCATTTTTTCCCCTCTTTTAATACCGGTTTTAAATATCTACAAAACCGGTTTTCGGTATTTTGACTTGTGCTTAAAATAGTAATAGTCGACTTTAATTTCAAACAGGAAAGCACTTTTAATAACTTGTCTTCAGACTTATGGCTTTTGAAGTTACTTACCTCTTAATCTACTTTCAAATTTCAAACTTTACCGCGCACAAGTTTGCTTTGTTTATTTGTAGTGTAAGCTTTCTCGAAGTTGGACCTACCTAACTGGACCGTTTGTCCCAGGTATACATAGTCGTCAACAACTTCGAGCGCAGAGCCCCCCGACTATTGCGGGAGTTTGGGACTACATGGAAATTAGTTAGACATGACTTTCGTCTTAGCCATGTTCATTTTTAGGCCAACTCGGTCGGAAACTGCTGAGGTCGGCGAGCATAGCACTGAAGTCTTCCATGGTCTCAGCCATGACTACAATATCGTTAACGAATCGAAGGCGAGTGAAGTACCCGCCATTAATGTTGATGCCTCGTCTTTTCCAGTCCAGAACCTTAAAAGCATCCTCCAATGCAACGGTGAACAGTTTCGGAGCGATCACATTTCCTTGTCTGACTCCCCGCTGCAGAGGAATAGGCTTCGTGCTCTGGTCATGTAATCGGACGGACATAGTGGCGTTTTTGTACAGACACTAGACACTTCAACACTCCGATATACCGGTAGTCAACTGCACCGCTGGAGAACCTGCATCACAGCCCAAGTCTCGATCGAATCGAAGGCTTTCTCGTAGTCCACAAATGCAAGGCAAAGGGGAAGTTATACCTTCGGTCTTCTGTATAACCTGCCGCAACGTACATGTGGTCTACGGTACTATAGGTTTTCGGAAGCCGGCTTGTTCGGGAGGCTGGAAATCGTCAAACCTGCTTGCGAGACGATTTGTGATGACCTGAAAAACAGCTTGTAAACATGGCTCAGAAGTGAGATGGATCTATAATTCTTCAGCAAGGTGTTATCACCTTTTTTGAAGATGAGCACCACCACTGTCTTCTGTTCCATGCTTTCGGTGTTCCCCCTTGCTGGAGGACGGAACTAAACGGCGTCTTGAGGTCCTTAAGGACTGGTTTACCACCCGCCTTCAAGAGTTCGGCTGTAATTTCATCGTCACCCGGGGCTTTGTCATTCTTAAGCTATTTGAGGGCCATACTAATCTCGTACAGGCTGACGTCTGGGATGTATTCGTGATAGTGTCGGCTTAATCTAGCCTCGGGTCTTTAGCTAGATTTTCGACGGGTGTTCGGGTTGTCGTGTCGCTATCCATTAAACCTCTCGTTTTCCCCAAACAGCTCAGGTTTAGATGAAATGATTCTGCCGTCGTCGGTCT
Organism: Choristoneura fumiferana; assembly: GCF_025370935.1. Lineage (NCBI taxonomy): Eukaryota > Metazoa > Arthropoda > Insecta > Lepidoptera > Tortricidae > Choristoneura > Choristoneura fumiferana. The sequence continues at coordinate 10,093,571 of NC_133489.1, forward strand.
TCAACTTCATTAACCGGCTTTGACTTACAGACAGATCCCTGGTAAACACCTTAGAGCCTCTGATACGCTCAATAGCGTACATCGCGCTTCAGAGATTTTGAGATCTGCCTATTGAACTGCTGATAGCGATAATTAAGCGTCACCAGAAGACTGTAGCAGCATCTCACGCCTCACCTCCATGAGCCTAAGGCCAGAGCGCGAGAGCTTATTGGTTCTAGTAGGGCGGGTTTTGAAGAAGTTAGATCCGATCGTATGGACAGCTTCCACAAACCCGTCGTTGTAATCGTCCACGTCGCTACCTAGGCATTCGAAATGGTTTTGAAGTTTGAGCTGAAAGCTCTCGGGGTTTGGAGCTGAGCTGGTTCCGGGCGGAGCGAAGATTTCATCAGTAGAGACCTTACAAGCTTGAACTGGATATTTAATGAGCCTCGTACAAGCGAAAGAAATTATGCGAAAATTTGGTTGGGAACCAAGAATTAGAGAATCCAATTCCATATTATATAAGTATTAGTTAACAATTAACAACTTAAGTTTTTTATTTTAATACTTGCTCATTAAAAGGGAAGTTTACTAATTGCTTTTCATGTATATTGGTAATATTTCAACAAAACAACAGACTTATACAGAAAGAAAGAAAATAAAGGGAAAATTTGGAAATACCGAAAAATTACCGAAATACCGGGATACCGGTTTTCAAAATTTGAATACCGGAATAATACCGGTATTGCCATCAAGCCCAATACCGCATAGCCCTAGTCGTGACCCCCTAATTAGGTACTTAAAATCTATTTTTTTAGTTTACATCTTTTAATTTACCGAATCCTGTCTCCTGAATTTTAATGAAACAACTTCTAAACGTACACGAAATGTTGACTTCCGAAAAACACAACTTTTTCCACTGACATACAAAACATTCGGCTACTTCCAGTTGAACTAGAAAGTCAAAACTTGATTGAATTATCTTTTTATGTTTATATACACTAAACTTAATAATTTGTTTTTTTTGGTTTGCAAAGTCAAATTTTGAGTGTCAATTTATCCTAATTATTTGCTTTGCTATATCTTTTCCGGGTTATTTACAGAACTTGGCACCCATTTAGATCTCAATTCCTTTTTTAGCGTAGTCGACAGCCACATATGTATGTTCTTATATTGAACTTGGCTCTCATTTTCACATCAAAGTGTTGATGGTATTCAATATTTACATTTTATTTGATGTCAACTTACATTAAAACATGGCAACTGTTAACACGTGATTGAACCTCAAATAAACAACCAGAAACTTGCAAACTTCTACATTATTTATAATATTAGCAGAAAATAGGGGTAGAATATTAGTTACTAGACCAAAGTCAACATTTATTTGATGTCAAGTCGAATGAGCGTCATTGTAATTTTACGCTATACTCGTATTTGGAATTTAGCTTAGCTACTAATTTTCTTAACATTAAGGCTTAAAATATACTAGGATGATTTTCTTAGTTTTAACGGCTGAAGTCAATTACATCTNATAAATCACTTCCACTTTGCAACAAAGAACAAGGATACACTAAATAATTTTACAGAAACAATTTTTAAACTAATGATTCATTAACATCGTCAATACAATAACGAGGTGTTGACAAGTTAATTAACTTTATCACTTGTTGCCAAAGGATTTATTAAAATACATTGTTTGTTATTAATGGGTCATTGCGCAAATAATGGGGATTGAACATTGAATTGATAAAGAACGCGATAGAGCGTGACCATTATTTTTGATTTTTAGGGTTCCCTCTAAAGGGAGAACATAATTAATAAATCTGAGATAGGTACATGTAGTAAAATACGTGAAGTTATCGCTTTAACTTCGTAAGGCCCACATCAAATTTCGATTATTAGAATTTGAAACTTTGGCCTGTTTCACCATTTGTCGACTAACTTTAAGTGTCAGATAAAAGTAATGCCATGCCGTCTTTGTTTATTCGGACAAAGCAAACAGAGATGGCGCCACTGATATCCGTCACTTAAAGTTAGTCAACAAGTGGTCAAACAGGCCCTTAATGTCAATCAGTAAAAGTTGACATTTGCTTTGACGTGTCTCCTAATTTAGGACGTTGGGCCTTACGAGGTTAAGGGATCTCTACTAGCCAAACATTAAGTAAATTAAAGGAGCATAATCGTATAGTTTAATTTAGAGTTTATGTGTAAACATAAGATACAAATTTTTCAACTTTGTCGGTCCTTAACCCTTCAAAACCCGATCACTACCAAAAGAAAAGTACTGTCAAAACCCAAAACATTACGAATATTATTATATGAATAAAAAAATAATTTAAGCTGTATTTAAATGACTATGAGGCTAAATTCGAACACAGCCAGCTGGCTCTACAAGGAGCCGGCTGGAGTTGACAGTACTTTTTTCGCTGACTACCCCGGTTGAAGGTGAAGGGTTAAGGCTAGTCTCGCCATGGGGGTAGGCAGCGCTAGTGTCACCATGAGGGTAGGCAGCGCTAGTGTCGCCATGAGGGTAGCAGCGCTAGTGTCACCATGAGGGTAGGCAGCACTAGTGTCACCATGAGGGTAGGCAGCGCTAGTGTCACCATGAGGCCAGGCAGCACTAGTGTCACCATGAGGGTAGGCAGCGCTAGTGTCGCCATGAGGGTAGGCAGCGCTAGTGTCGCCATGAGGGTAGGCAGCGCTAGTGTCACCATGAGGGTAGGCAGCGCTAGTGTCACCATGAGGGTAGGCAGCGCTAGTGTCACCATGAGGGTAGGCAGCGCTAGTGTCACCCATGAGGCTAGGCAGCGCTAGTGTCACCATGAGGCTAGGCAGCACTAGGTCACCATGAGGGTAGGCAGCGCTAGTGTCGCCATGAGGGTAGGCAGCGCTAGTGTCCCATGAGGGTAGGCAGCGCTAGTGTCACCATGAGGGTAGGCAGCGCTAGTGTCACCATGAGGGTAGGCAGCGCTAGTGTGGCCATGAGGGTAGGCAGCGCTAGTGTCACCATGAGGGTAGGCAGCGCTAGTGTCACCATAAGGGTAGGAGCACTAGTGTCACCATGAGGGTAGGCAGCGCTAGTGTCACCATGAGGGTAGGCAGCGCTAGTGTCACCATGAGGGTAGGCAGCGCTAGTGTCACCATGAGGGTAGGCAGCGCTAGTGTCGCCATGAGGGTAGGCAGCGCTAGTGTCGCCATGGGGGTAGGCAGCGCTAGTGGTGGTGCTGGCGGGTGCATACGGGGCTACTGGCGCTGCCTATCCTCACGTAACGTCACTGTGTACTAGTGGTGACGACTTACCGTCCGGCTGGTCGTCGCCGTTCGCCGGTTTGGGTTCGAACAGTTGCTTGAAGTGAGGCTTGCAGTAGAGAGTAGTGTGGTCGCTCTGGTATGTTTCCACGCTGCAAAGATGATAGATTTTTTAACACTTTATTAGCTTCACCTTGTATAACAGTAAAAAATATGTATGTATGTACACTACACATATCTTGGAAGTAGAGTTGCACTAATTAGTGGGAAAAGCCATATTCGGCCACATTGGTGAACATAAGAAATAGTGTTAACATTTCAGAAGTACAATTAATTCTACGGCGGAAGCATTTTACACTTCCGCTAAACGTAGGTGGAAAGGTCGATTGAAAAAAAAAGACTATTTCAGACTAACATATTAAGTCCATATTAATGCCACATGGATGGCAGCTATCTTAAATATTGAAAATAGCACATTATGTGTAAAGGACTTCCCTTTATTTAAAAACAATAAATTCTGGATTTATGGATATTTCAAAAATCGCTTGTCTTAGTCGGGACTCGACTGGTCAAATGTGACAAAAAATAACATGCCGTATTTTATGATGCAGATCGGAAGGATTACTGGATAAGGTTCAGTGCCTGGGCGAAATAAGCGTTAAATAAGAATTTTCCCAGAGATAAGACCAAGCTAGATCGATTTGTCATCCTCGAAAACCCCTACATACCAAATTTCATTGAAATCGTTAGAGCCGTTTCCGAGATTCTGATTATAATACAAGAGTCGCTCGTCTAAAGGTATTAGATTTACCTCTAAATAACATGCACAATCAAAATAACAGAAGGCCATGAAAACTAACAATTGCCTTTTCATTTTGTTTTCACTCGTCCAAACCCGTATTTTTATGTACTTACCTTATATTTTTAATTTATTTGTTATTATGCTAATTTTTATAGTTAACGTATTTGCAATTAGGTATTGATGCAGGGCAATTACCAAAACAGATATTTAAACAAATCTCTAAGAGCCAAGACACGCAGGGTGTTAAAATTTTGTTTAGAACAAATTTATTTTGCGCCACGTTTCTTGTCTCCCCGAACAGGGCTGGAAGCAATCAGGCGCATTTTCCACACCATAAAAACGTGGACGATAGGACGATATCTGCCGACAGGCAGAGGAGGATGGATGCATATGGCTGTCGATCGCCAGGCGTGGAGAAATGGAGAGGAAACCTATGGCCGAAGACGGAACGAACTAAGGGCTGCTATGGATGGATGGATGGATGGAAAAACGTGAATTGAAAATACGAACTGAAATATAGATGTACAGAAAAACCAGAAAAATAAGACCAGCACTGGGTATCGAACCCAGGTCCTCGGTATTCCGTACCGCGTGCTATACCGCTACACCACTGCTGGTCAATGGTACAGACACGAATTTCCCCTATGCACCTCATATCTCAGCTTGTTTGTTTCTTATTTAGCCACAAGCAGTGACGCTAGCGACATCTTTACCGTAGCCCTCATCGAGAAACTTTTTCGGCACTCCATTGGAACTAACCGCTCACCGGACAAGAGATGTCGTTACTAAACAATCAAATTAAGATTGTTTTTTTTTTTAAATCTTTTTGTATTTTTTATTTCAATTCCAAATTTTTACTTTTACGGGATGACCGTAAAAGTAAAAATTTGGAATTGAAATAAAAAATACAAAAAGATTCCAATAAAAAACCAATCTTAATGGAAAAACATGGATATCACTATCACTGACATCTTTGTAGCCAGATGTTAAAATTTAATAGCATTGCCACGGTGATGTAACTCACGTGAGCTGCTTGTTGCACTGAGCGCAGCGGAAGCACTCCTTGTGCCAGGCGCGCTTCTCCGCCTTCACCCGTTCCATGGCGTAGACGGGGCGAGAGCACTTCGCGCACTGAGGATTTTCGTCGGCGGCTTGCATCTTCTTGTGGAGCTTTGACGAGCTTTTTGACTGGAAAAGGGAGAAGCGTTGAAGCTTGAGAATATTTAACTAGCTCTTGTCCACAACTTTGTCTGTACGGTCTGAAGGGGGAAGGTGGGAGGGGGGGATATATATACAAGCCTGATGGGGTTTTCCACGGATATTTAGGAGGTTTGTGCTGCACGCCGCTGAATAAAAGCTGTGGGGGCCTAGTCGTTTGAGCTATCGCCTCTCAAGTAGTCGATCGTGTGTTTCAAACCGGGCTTACATTTCTGAGTTTTAGAAAAACATGTGAAAATTTTGTTTTTTTTAAATGTTGCAAACAAGATTTTTTTTAATTATTTACAAGATGCATGGTCACTCTACAGTTAAAAATTACATTTGAAAATCACAAGCTTCACGGTGAAGGAAAATATCATGAGGAAAACTGCATAAATCAGCGACGCAATCAATGGTGTGTATGAAGTTACCAATCCGATCTGGCCCCGCGTGGGCCACAAGTCCTCTCATTTTGAGACGAGGCCTGACTCCAGCAGTGGGATGTAGGTAGGTGTATACGCTTGTAGTAATAATAATTTCGTTTTGCGCATGTTCTGCTCCTCTACTGCATGGCAGGTCAAGGTTCAACCACTGGGCCACAACGACTTTGAAAGCACAAAACCCTCGAAATATTCGGAAAACCCCAAAATTAACCCCTCCAGCCGCACTTTACCACAGACTGTCTACATTAGCTAATTAATTGCTGTCGTATTCGGTTGCGTGCGATTTGGCAAGAATTCGCTCGCTTCAATGCTTTTAGTTTTTCCTATCATCCAATTACTTTCCTAAACTGTTTACTCTTGAGCCGCCGTCGAAAGCGATCTCGTCATAAGATTAGTTGGAATTTAATGACTGATTGAGATGTAGTTCAGAAAATAAATATACCATTCTTAGATTATGATGTGATTGTAATTACATTTGACGTGCAACTTTCTGCTTTCCTCTTCTAATTGGGTGAGACGAGAGATACGGCTAGTATTATTATTACTTATGTTATGATCTTATCACTAACTATCGTATTTTGCACCGGCTTTAAAAGAGCGAAAAACATAATGTCGCTAGTGCTGCTGCATAAGTAGCGTAGTAGAAATAAGCAACCTGAGATATGTTGCATAGGAAAAATTCGTGTCTAAATTCCTGTCCAGCGGTGGTGTAGGGTTATAGCACGCAGCACGGATTGCTGAGGACCTGGGTTCGATTCCCAGCGCTGGTCTCTTTTCTGGTTTTTCTGTGCATCCATGTCTCAGTTTGTATTTTCGATTTAAAAGAGGAATTTTTACGAGTCTGTGTCTGTCTTTTCTGTCCGTCCGTCTGTCACAGGGCTCTATCTCTTGAGTCGAAATAGTTAGACACTTGAAATTTTCACAGATTATGTATTACTGTGGCCGCCGAGTTATAACAACAAATACTACAAGCAGAATAAAATAAATATTTAAGGAAGCCTCTCATACAACAAACTTGATTGTTTTGCCGTTTTTTGCTTGATATTATAATAACGACAACAGAAACGCTTGAAATATTCACAGAATCTTTAGTTGTATAATCACTTTAAAATATAAATAATTAATTTGCCGTTTTTTTTTGCTACTGTCCAATGTTGTATTGATAATGGTACGGAACCCTTCGTGCGCGAGTCCGACTGGCCCTTGACCGGGTTTTTTGTTACTTCAGAACGTCATTTATGGACTGATTTGAAATAGTTATTTGTGTCACAAGGGAGCAAAATGGTTTATTTACGTCGTGGGCGTACATTGAATCCAGAATGTAGCGAAGGATTCTACAATAGAATCCTGAGCGTAATGAGGGATTCAAGTGTTAACGCCCAAGATGAAAATAATTTTGCTCCCGAGTTGCTCATACAACTTTTCACACTGAGCATTAAGAAACTTGAAAAAAACAAATTCTAAATATTATTAAAGAACAACCAGCATAGAAAATGCGTGTCTTTACAATTATCAACTTTAAAAAATGTCATTTGCTATAAAATACTTCGAAAAGCCTTGAACAGAAAAGTTGCACTTTGCTCCCTCTCGTCAGGGAGGAAAAGTTACTTTTCTGAAGGAGAGGTGTGAAAAAATATTTCTTGTTTGATAGGCATGTTGCTGCGTTTTTCATGGACCATTAGAAATGCTTCATTTACCTGGATCCTCGCACAGCACATCTCTGGTGGAAACAGCTGAGAGGAGCGAAGCGAGGTAAAGGAAGCGTTTACATTGGATCATGAGAAACACTCCTCGCAACACATCCTCGCACATTTGAAACAGGTGGAAATGCAGCGTAATATTAAAGAGTAAACAATGCAGACTATTTATGAACATACTCGTACGGGTTGTGATTCTGAATCTAGAAAAGCAATATTTTGTGAAAACTGACGTACAGTTGGCAGTATTTATCACTTACCACGGATATAGTCCCCTCGTCCTTATGCCGCCTCATGGACTTCTTCTTCTTGACCTGCCGCTGCTCCGACACTTGCACCTCCTGGTAGCTCCTCTGGACCCTCGACTCCGTCTGGATGAGGGTCTGAGAGGACTCCATGGTGGCCGTGACCGTCGCTGTAGCCATTGCCATCTTGTGCTCTGGAAAGAACGGTATTTTTAACAGACTTCAGAAAAGAACAGGTCTGATGAGGGTTTCTTGACATGCGCAATATCACTAGATGGCGTTAGCAGTCCTGGATTTGTCCATAGCCTCTCTCTCTCTCTCTCTCTAGCTTTGTTGCGACACAACACAAGCCGTTACAACACACTGCATCAGATAAATGTGAACGCAACCATAAAATGTATGAAACCGATACCGTTCTGATGCGTCACGACACAACACGACAGAGAGATGTGAATGCAGCTTTATTATTTAGAAACCTACATGGGGCGGCGGAAATAAAGTGGCCTACAGTCATAAAAAATATAAATCCGGCACTCGTTAGTTTAATAGGGTCGTTTGATGTTACAATTTTGCTTACGATTCGCTCATTTACTTATTGTTGTTGTTGTTTCTTTAAAAAAATATGGCTCTGTCCATTGGAGGACAATTTTGCCAGTGTCTAGTAGTTTTTGCCGTTGTACGGTAAAAAAAATCTAGAAAACGAAATATGAGAGGTAATGGTGGATGAACGATGACAGCGCGAATCCCATTTACTTATTTAACCAATCACAAACGCGACGTAAATGTCAAAATTGTCGTCGCGGCGGACCTCACGATGCCGCCAACTATTGTTACAGAAACTAAAGCAGCTCGATTACTTTTTTTCGATCTTCACCACCGATGAACTGATTTTTAAATCAATCAACTATTTTACAGACACTTTGGGCGTCTCCTGCGTTACCAAAATTGTCTCTAGCGTTACCGAAAAATCCTACTCCCAACAAGATATTTCAGTTTAATAGATGGAACTTACGTAGGATGTAGGGTTGCCACCTTTTTTAGGGCGAATAAAGTATTTTTTCATTTTAGAAGGACAAAATAAAGTACACAGAATAAAAAAGAGTTTTATTATTTCTCCTTAAAAGTGGATACCAGTTTATTTAGTCTCACAAGTACTCATAACCAGTAACGAGCCAGTAAGAATAAGTTTTACGTAAATAGAGTATTTTAGCGTACTTTATTGGTGTCGTAGATTATAAAGTACGCCTACATGAAAAGAGGACAATACTCTATTTTAGAGTACGGGTGGTAACCCTAGTAGGATGGCATGTATTCATGTACACCATCTACAGAACATACAGCATACAGAAAAAACATACAGAAAAAACATGTTTACTTACAAAAATCTGCAATTGTTTGAAAAAATGTCGCGGACAGACTAGTGTCGGTAAAGCAGTTGATTCGCCCTTAAATAAATGTACGGACGATTGAGAATTGGAAATACGTATGGAACACCAATTTTCTCTTTAATAAGTTAACATGATACGAGAAAATAAAACCAAAGAAATCATTAATAACTTTAATAAGAAGATCTGTTGAAAAATACGGATGATACGAGCGAACGAAATAAAATTAAGTCTGAGTTTTCTATGGTCGTCGTGTTATATAACGTCACAGTTCACTTCGAAGCTCTGTCAATTGAAAATATAAAATCTTCGTAGTTTTCCACAACTCGGTTTGTTATACAACACACATATTCCCTGTTAATTAATCAATTATCTCGTAATTTCCGTGTCTGATTACGATCATTATTAGTATTCTGTGCATGCGTGCGCGCATGGATATAAAGTTACCATAAGAAGCCGGGCTCGCGATCAACATTTCCAACAAACTCGCTACCTCAAACACAATATAACGAATGTTTACGAAAGTCAAAAACACCGTGTTATATACTCAAAAAGTGAGCAAACGATATATTTATTTGCATTGAATCAGCTTGTGAAATGAGTGTGCAGTTTGCGTTGGTGTGTATACGTGTGTATGTATATGTTAGTTATATATAGCGTTACGAGCTTTAATAGTGTTAGGTGGGCAAAGTTTACGGGGCACGGGTAAAGATAGACACGATATGAAACTGATTCACATACACGCACGCCATTGTGGAAATTAGGTACATTTTCCAAAGGAAACTAGGTCTAAGAGATTTTAAGAAAGTTAGAATAAAAGAAAGATAAGTAATCGCATTTCGTGAGTTGCATGTACTGTAGCCCTAATGAATGATGAAGTGGCAGGAGCATGGTCTTGACGTCGAGTGGCTTCTAAGGGGGGGGGGGGCTTTATCCAGCAGTGGAGCACTCAAAAGCGTCGACAATTTATTAGGTCTCATCCCAGATAATAGTTTCATTACTTTTGGGGCGCGCACAATCTTAGTGCTATGACGAAAAACGCACGAGTAGCTTCTGGGGCTGTCGCGTGAACACCTCTTAAGTTAAAAAAAATGGTCCTTCGTACCGGATTTAAAACAGCAAAGAGTAAAACATAATTTAAGAACGTCTAAACGCTATGTTAGTGTAATGGCAATATAAACTAAATGTTAGTCAGATGCGATCGTTCGAGAGGAAACATTTTATCTTCAACAAGATGTCTGTAATAGAGACGTCGTTCTTCTACAGCCAAAAAAGGTGGTGACAGAAATCGTCCCTGCATACTACTAGATTTTTGTCTAGGTTGTTTAACACCAAGACTATTAATTATTAAATCATAAGATTCACCTGGTCACTGGTAACTACGTAACTACATAGTCAAAACTACTATACCTAACAACTGAAATCGCTAAATGACTAGCTACATAGTCAAAATACCACCAACGGGACTTATCACGCTAACACACACGAGTAATATTTACCTCAACGTTTCGGCAACATTGCAGTGGCCGTGGTCACGAGTAGACTGAGCTACATCTTAGTAAGACTGCGTCGTTCATGGTCACATCAGGTAGCTCAAAGTGAAAATAAGTCAAAATATCTTTATTCAATTTAGGCTATAACAAGTACTTATGAAGCTCCGTTAGATACGACGACGAGCGAAGCGAGGATTGTTTAGATTGAACTGTGACCCTACTGCGCGCGAGTCAAGCGAGCGAAGAAGCGTCAGAACACTTTTTTTATTAGATTGACTAGTAAGTAACATGTAGTCATTTTTAGATGTGGACTACATACTACATAACGAAAATTTGCGACAAGTTTATCATCATCAGCCGAAAGACGTCAACTGCTGGACATAGGCCTCCCCAAGGCCTCCACTCCACTCAGACCGGTCTTGTGCTTTCCGCATAACCAGGTCGTCGCTCCATCTTGTTGGAGGCCTACCGACAGCTCGTCTCCCGGACAAGTTTATACTGCAATATACCTACCTAAACTATGATCTGTATGGTTTTTTTTTGATCTAGTCTTTTTACTAGCGACCCTATGCACTTTCGGATCTGAATATATTAAGCATCACGCACGTCCTTATAAAATAACTAGCTGACCCGGCAGACGTACTATGTACTACCCGAAAAAACTCTGCATTACCAACAACAGCGCCATCTAGCGGGTACAATTTAATTGAATACGTTCTTTAATTTGAGGAGAGAGTTTACCGTATCGACGTTGAACATTAAACGTTTGACAGTTACGAAACCCATGGACATTTTGTACGGGAAAATGATATTTCTTTTATTTTTTCGTTAATTTTTCAATGTTTTTAATACTTGTTATCCTATTCCTGATGAAGACAAATCCAAAAACACAAAAATCATAAAAATTGGTCTAGCCGTTCTTGAGTTATAAATGGTGTAACTAACACGACTTTGTTTTATATATATAGATAAGATATTAACAAATTACGGTAGCTTCACCACGGTTAACAACTGACACTATTTTTGTCAATCCTCATTGGTTATAATTCTGATAATAAACACCTTGGCTATTCTTATTATGTGTGACTTATATTTTAGAATATTGTTTACAACTCTATTATAGAGCTTACGTGTCATTTCTATAAATATATTGACATCTATAGCATTCACATCATCTAATCATTTCAAGTCCACGCAGGATTTGTTGCTGGGCACTGTATACTTTCAGAATGTCTTCGCCAGTGGGTAACTTTACTTATACGTATATTCAGAAAAATTAAAGAGGTGCGAGCCTTGGTTCGAACTCACGATCCTCTGCTTGAGAGGCCAAAAACCGTTTACCATTAAAATCGTTTTTTCCACACTCTTTTTTTTTGTGTTTCAGATTGTAACATTTTAATTATAACATAGTTAACATTCAATCAACTAGCTACAATGTCTAATTATAATTATTTTATCTCTTCTCAAGAACTTCAAAACAAAAGTTGCCCAACGTTGACTAATGGAAGGAAAACAGGGTGTCGCGTTACTGTCTTTAATTGGGACACGCGGTATATATAGAAAATTGACTTTTCCTTGCCATGTTCTTGTTTTCTTGCGTTTCGACAGGCCATTAATCTTTTCCTAGTGGAGCCCGACGAAGCTCGAAGCATACTTTTTTTATTGAGGTTCAAAGGTTCCTAGCTTTATTCGAGCTATCACCGGTCTTTCGCACGTCTGTGCTCGCAACTGCGAACTACTAGCAAAAAAATCGCAATAGTCCCCACTAAAAAGAACTACCTAGGTACCTCAAACTGCGGACTCAAAGTGAGTTCATGCGGAATAGAGCTGAAGACTTACCTCAACTTCATAGAGGTTTAGTGGAAGTACTTCAATGCGGCCATTGCGGCCGTACGTTGTATTGTACACTCACCTGCATTAATATCCGCCACAGCGGAGCGGGCAAAATTTATTTATTTTTATTATATATTTATTCGTCGACCTTCAGTCGGCAAAATTTACAACTTTATACCTAATCTAATAGGTTTTAAAGTTTTAAAAGATACAAACAGCAGAGCTTCAGTAATAGAATGCCGTTAGCAACCTTTAATTAATCCCCTAAAGACACTGGCCAAAAACAAAATGGCCACCCTTCACAATAACCTCAAAAATTCGAATTCGCTATTTATACGTGGTAAATGTTTTAATTACGCCCTTATAACAACAGTCCTACACGCATCGTCCGAAATCCAGTCTTTATTTATAGAGATTTATGTTTCGTATAAAACGGGCCCATCCCAAATCAGGGCAGTCCGCCTTCCGCGAAATTATTGTAACACCATCGTGCTCTGTTTTCAATGTGGGTTATTGACACCACTCGTGTCAAGATTTATTATCATTTTATAGCTATGTGAGCGGTCACTACAGAATTATTATTATAATAAAAATAGATATAAATATTTATGTATTGCTATATTAATGCACTGGGCACATTCTTTGTGTTTTCGTAAGTACTATTCACCAATGTAATGTTATCTTTTCTAACAAAGGACTTTAAAAAAGGAGGAACTTATCAGTCCGGTTGATTTTTTATGTTCCGTCCGTTCCGTCATTTCTAAACCGCTTACAGTTTTTTATTCTTCTTTGGAATGGGAATAAAGAATTTTTTTTTGGAATTCTAATAGAGTCCATTGTCGCTAAGTCAGGATCTGATGAAACAGAGGGAACAGGCACCGACTTCAAACTGATAGAATGTTATCATGGATTTTTTATAGTTGCTGAAATTTTTGACACATTCAGAAAAAAATCACCTCTAACCTAATTCTGGACTTCGTTCCAAACTGGGCTGAGAAAACAAATATAGATAGCTTTTTAGCTCGTCTGATATTTCTAATTCTCTTATGAAGTTATGACATTCAATATAATCTTATAGTTATGTGAGCGGTCAGCAAAATTACTCATTTAACCTAGTGCTGTGTGTTGTAGGCCAACACCCTTAGGCTTTCGTGAACGTTAATACTAGGGGTGGTACTTTTTGAGCCGATTACGTCATTTCCTTCGCAAGATGATTATTAGGTATCTTTGTTGGTCGAACGCGAGTATGAATACACTCTGAGGTTACCATCAGACAATTATTTACGAATTACTTACATTAGTTGAAATTAGACTTGTTTGTTTTATTTTGGCGGAAGCGGGTGCGGAAGGGCAGAATTTATTTGCACGAAAGCGAATAAATGAAAACAAAATTAAATGACACCTTAAAAAATAGAATCGAAATGAAGAAGCAAATTATAATTCAGAAACAACAAAAAAAGTGCTTGCTATAGCCTAAATCGAATAAAGATGTTTTGACTTTGACTTTGAACAGTTTTATAGCTTTTTCACCTTCTAGACAACTTGTTAAGGGCTTCTCAATAAATAATAAACCTTAGTTAAAATTAGCTTAGCAAACATTTTTACTGCTGCATCTCCAAAAATCCATAAACAACTAAAAATTCTGGCCTAAAAATTCAAAATACGTAGTTGGCACAATAACTAAATAATAGTATATAAATACCTAAGTATACGTGTGATTTAAAAATACAGCGAGAAGCAGTCCTCGACCGTGAATAATCAATTGCTTTTAAATCCCGCTGATGTTTGGATAAACGTGGATCGACGGCGTATCGTGTCAATGCCGTCGTGTGGGCTATGCGCGTGCGTTGCTAGCACTCCCCTTTCCAACTGGACCAGTCGGAAAAGGACGCACAGAGATAACCAAGAAAACGGCAAAATGGAATGGAAGCCATTAAGGTAGGCTCCTCTAACAGACTTACCCCCTTATTCATAAAACTTAACAAGCCTATGTTAACTAACAAATGCTTTGTCCTTTCTAACAAATACAAATGTCGAAGTGTCAGATAAGGACAAACGAATTTTAGCGGCATTTTAACTAAAATAGGTTTGATTGTCGTTTATGAATAAGGGGGTTAGAGTTCGGTTACACGCTAATTCAGGCGTCAGTTCCATTATTCTGGTTTTCTGTCATTCACATCGGATTGAGAAATATTATTGAAAACGAACTGAAACAATTGCTTTGCTCACCCGCGACCTTAACTTTCGCGACATTTAAGGTCGCGGGGGAGCAAAGTAAAGTAATTGTTTCAGTTCCTTCATATGGACCTCCGCAAAGTAACGCCTGATTCTATAAATTATTATTGAGAACATTCCATCAGTCTGAAAGGATGACACGGTAATTCTGTCGTCATTCTGACTAGGAATATGGACTGACTGAACTGGTACCAGAATGAGCGTCTTACGATATTTGCAAACATATATCTGTAAACTTTTTAAACGGCGGGGATAAGGTTCACAAAACCGCATGCGTGAACACGCTCGCTTAGATAGAAGATAAGTTCATATTTTTACTATTTTCTGTCTACTAATAGCATTTTATCCGACTTTAACAAAAGATTCTCTGTTGGTCGGAATATTACTATGGTTCCCTCTCGAAGACGGCTTGATCGATTCGGTTTTTTTTTAATAGGCATGTAATAAATAAATTATATTTGCAAATCCAGAGCTAGAAGCATTATGAATCTTCCTCATGATGAGGAAAGAACGTTGATTAATATCGTTGTTACGTGTAACCAATGTTACCACAACATTTAAACCGTACCAGTTTATCTGTTCCTATTCCGTACATGGGTCCAACGGCCACTTATTTACACTCGCTCAGTATTCGCGGCTCGTATACATTTCAAAATACATTTGCGATGTTTACTGAACGCGCAGTATACAGAATATAAACAACATGCTAATAGCTGGTTTCTGTCTGAGAGGCGCGACTACAAGGTACTTTACCTAACCACCGTACCCATAGTTTTTATTAAACAAAATATATTTTTACTGAAATAGTTCCTTTTACAAGAGGCGGAGATAGATACATTTTGTTTTATTACTTAGATAATAATCCTAGTGTCATTTTTTAAGCACCGCTGCAGTATTTTCAGGTTGAACTTGAAAGGGATCTAAATCAATAGCAAAGGTGAGTATATGTATGTAACTTATCTTTGGTTTACACATAGTAATTATGTATGATTGAGACCACAGAGAACTTGAGTACACTCAATGATTTCAGTTGAGCCTCTGAGCGAGTTTGTCTAAAAATGAACGTGGACAAAACGAAGATTATGCCGACCGAATGTCTATGTAATAACTACCAACTCCCGTAAAATCGAAGACTACCCTCGAGATTGGATGGTTGTATGTAGACGATCTGTTCACTTGAGACAAACTGTCCGGATAGTAAATCTAAATTCTAGAAAGAGATGGATGTCTGACCTCAAGCGTTCACAATTGCCCTTATCAGGAAGCTGAAAGTTACTTATAGAGCATTGGAGCAATATATTTAATCAGAAATGAGGAAACCCGTGAAGGAAGTAAATCTAATCAATTTCATCTATTTCAACTAAAACAAGTGGGTTTAGCTATAAGTATACACACACACACATACACTAACATCACGGCTGTATTCCCAAATGGGGTAGGCAGAGCACACGAAACGTTACCACTTCAGTGCCACTTTTAGCAATTTTAGGTATAAGTACCCTATACTTTTAGAAATTTCAGGTAAGGTCCGACCGAGATCTCGGTCTCGGTCTCGGTTTCGACAAATCTCGGCCAAAAATCGAGCCGAGATCTCGGTCTCGGTCTCGGCCCAAAACAGCCGAGATTCTCGCCGCGACCGAGACTCCGCGACGGCACTGAATTTAAATATTGGCGGTGCGGTTTACCGCGGTGTCCGCGGTGGCATGAGCTTTCTTATGGATTTTGATTGGTCGCCGCGCCCGGGTTCACGCGTATGGTACCTACTTGCTTATTATAGTAACAAGCGACACCTCGTTCTTTTCTGTTCGATAGCGATTATTATTGGTAATACTGTAGTTTGATTTACGTGATAATAACTTCGGATAATAATTAAGTTTGTTTGTAGGACCCGGTGGAACGTTTAATGAAACCATAATAAAAAATTTTTTTCATTCAAAACGCGTATTTTTGGGTTCCGTAGTCAACTAGGAATCCTTATAATTACGCCATGTCTGTCCGTCTGTTTGTCCGCGGCTAAGCTCAAAGACCGTTAGTACTAGAGAGCTGTAATTTGGCATGAATATACATATATCAGTGACTTTAGTTCTTCGACGAATTTCCGTATTCCGGATTCTATCGCGCAAAGAAACTCCAAGCATAGCTCTCTCCATAGCTCGTTGCGTGACTTTGAGCCTCTCTAAGAGGCCAACAGTTAAGGACCACGTCTCAGCGCCATAAGTCATCACTGGCAACACACACTGGTCGAAGACTCTATTAGGTCGAACTCTCTAAATTCGTCGAAGAACTAAAGTCACTGACATAGCTGGAAAAATATGCAAATTGAAGTGGCAATGGGCAGGCCACATCGCTCGAAGAACAGATAACCGTTGGGGGAAAAGTCCTCGAGTGGCGACCACGAACCGGAAGACGAAGCGTTGGCAGGCCTCCCACCAGGTGGACTGACGACATCGTGAGAGTAGCGGGAAACCGGTGGATGCAAGTGGCAAGTTGTCGTTCATTGTGGCGTTCTAAGGGGGAGGCCTTTGTCCAGCAGTGGACGTCTTCGGGCTGATGATGATGATGATGATACATATATCAGTCACGCTGACAGTGGTTAAATAAAAAGTATTTTTGTAGGGTACCCCATCCCATAGACGTAGTGGGGGTGATTTTTTTTCTCGACTAACACTATATTGTGGGGTATCGTTGGATAGGTCTTTTAAAACCATTGAGGGGGTCGCCAGGACGATTTTTCGATTCAGTGATCTGTTTGCGAAATATTCAACTTAAAATCTAAACTGTTGGGTGGAAATATTTGAAAAAAATCAGGATGGTAAAGGTAGAGTCATTCACGATGACGCGTGCCGTGGTTCTTATTACAATGTCTAATTTTGTCAAAATCACGCGTCTTCGTGGATGGCACTAGGTATAGTAACGATATCAAATTTACAGGGAAAATTATAACGGCTAAGATTGCTATACCTAAACTTGGAAGATTCTGTACACAATACGAAATTCTTAGAAAAATATAACTTGATTTTTTCGAAATGGCTACGGAACCCTATCTTGGGCGTGTCCGACACGCTCTTGGCCGGTTTTTTTAGATTAATAAAATGATAATATAGAAAAAAGCACTTAAGTATATTTTGTGTCTCGGTCTCGGTCTCGGCCGAGAATATATTTTTTTCTCGGTCTCGGTCTCGGTCTCGGCCGAGATTAAAAAGCAGTCTCGGTCGGACCTTAATTTCAGGTATAAGTATACATTTTTGTTCAATATGTTTAAGATGTAAGAAACTCGCCGCCTCTTTTTTGTTACTAAAATTTAGCTAAGAGATAGCTCGCATATTGAGAAAATAGTTCATGATAGGTAACATGCTATCGCGAGAATTGTAACTGTTGTAATAATATATTGTATATACTTATATTTTGTTTTGTCAATTATCACGGTTTAAATCTGTGTACTGTGCCGATGTATCATTGGGTACAGCAGAGTGGGTGTGCAAGGTATTCTAGAAATTTCTGTTAAAGCAAAATTACAGCGTTATTACAAAGTTGTTGGAACTGAATAAAAAATATCAGCTTGGGTTCAACGACTCGTATTTCGTAAAATCGCGAATCACGTACAACTGACGGAGATACTTTAGTGGTATACATTGGCTTTCATACGTTTCTCCTTTATCCTATCTAATTCAATGTTTTCCTTATATTGCGTTGGTACAGTCAAACCATTAGTTTCTATCGATAGAGTAGGTGTCACGTAAATATGTAAAATGTTTGTTTTAAAATCTCGAAAACAGCTCTTTGCAGACTTTAGTACTAAAATCGATCCTGCTAAGTTTCATTATAGGGAACCGCGGGTCCGCGATATTTGTTCATGGGTCCATATCGGCTCGCATAATTGTTGAAAGTCATAATGTATTATTTGTCATAACTATTTCTTCTATGAATGCATTGACTGTTTGAAATGGTTATAAAAACGAATCTAAACTAAACCTACAAGGTTCTACAGAAGAACATTAAAAAAAAAAAATTGCGGTTTCGGCGGGAAAAAAATTATGACTAAATATAGGGCATTCAAAAATTATGCAACAAGATACGCATCCATGTTTCATTTTTGCCAACACCCGCCTAAGTACTTGAGTGAATCATTTGCGAAGCTGTCTAGATATCTTACACTAATAGCCTATGACTGTCTTCCAGTGACCTTCCAAACACCTCGAACTATCCCAAATGTCCCGAAGTCCCGACACGTTGCGAAAACCCCGCCACGTATAACCGGATTCTTGGCACGTATTCTGTCCTCACAAACCTATATTTCCTCAAAATAGACAGAAGTTGGGTGATAAGAACCACGGAGCTCTTGCGACGGGGCAGGCTACGTGGACGTTCCTTTCTGTCAAAGTACGTGACGGGTCATAACCATGCCGCACTCCTAGAACAGGAAATCAACTTAAAATAATACACCATTTTGACTTGATTCAATTTCTGGAAGGTTGAAATTAAAATGGTGGATTATTTTGAGTTGATATAATTTCGATTTGCGTGTCATAGTCTCATAGATACTTACCGCATGTTTCGTATTTGTGTGACAGGTTTTTTGCTGTTGTAGGAACATAACATAATATATTTTGACATAAGTGAGCATAATGCGTAGGTAGTCATACGTATGAGTTTACGCAAAGTTAACGTTTATTTTAAGACTGAAAAATATGAAAAACCGGCCAACGTGTGTCGTTTTAGTGTAGGATGCGCATATTATATTTATGCGGTAAAATATTCAATAGGCAGGTATTAAGGTTTGGTTACATAGTGATAGATATCTTTTTATATTCATTACATAAAATTATTATAGCATCAAAATTTATTTTTTTATATTGTTAGAACATGTCTTATTGGACAAACAATATAAAATCCTATCTATCCTACCAATCTGGGATTTGCTTTTTCCAATAATATTTGTATGCAGTGCGAAGAACTCTAAAAAAAACAGTAGTTCGTAAAGTTCGTAACAAAGGATAGAAGAAAAATGGAATAGTCCTATCAAATATGACATTTCAATTCAATTCAACTTTATTTCGGACAAACAGAGTATCCATAGTGTTAGTAATTAAGCAAAAACAGAACAAGAGAAGAGATAACACATTTACGGACCACCAAAGGCCTTATCGGCTAACGTACTTGTATTGGAACCACGGTCGTTTCACTACTTCTTTCTGTCACACGAATAAGACGATGGTAGAAAAGAGATGGGGAATGCGATTGCGAATGTCAGCGCGTTAGACAATATGGCCTCAGAAGGTTTGTTTCTGACACTAATACAACAAACTGTAATTTGTTGTGATCGCGAGTGTCAGGAACGTCAGACAATACAGGTTATAGATTGTGTTAACGACATATTTTGTACTTATACACTACTACTTTTTACTTTTGATTTGTATTGTAGCATTAATATACCTTGAATGTATGCGGAGAAGCTTAATTGTACTTAAAAGATAACACCTCGACGCAGATGGAGACGAATTAAGACAATTTAAATAAAAAGATTTATAACTTGGACGTTTCTATTCTGTGAGTCCAATTTGTTCACATAGTTAATTGCCTAGCTTCACAATTAAGGGCATAACCACTACTAATAGAACGAAAACTGAAATGAAATGTCACACAATCTCAATGGTTCAATCAATGTCAATGGTTGTCTGGAAGAGATCGCTTTTAAGCGATAAGACCGCCTATTGTCTACCCTGAATCTAAGTGTTTATATCATAAGTTTTTTGTACTGCTTTATGGTGTGCAATAAAGAATATTTGTATTGTCATCATCATCATCATCACAGCCTATATACGTCCACTGCTGGGCACAGGCCTCCTCTCAGAACAAGAGGGCTTGGGCCATAGTTCCCACGCGGGAATTTGTATTGTATTGTATTGTAATCTCTTTAACTTTTTTTCCGTAAAACGCGGCATCGAGCCATTTAATATATAATGAAGTAAACTGCTCAGAATGGATTATTACACAGATGGTGCTTTAAAAAGGATTGTACTTCACTAGACTTTACCGCGGCTTCGCATGCGTAAATTATCAGATCCGGCTGTTGAATTTAAATTCCGGGATTTTAATAAATACCCAAAACATACGTCATGGAGTTCACTAACGTTGCATTAAAAACACCCGTGCCATCATTTATTATTATTTATTTATTGGTAAAAACTATGTTCACGTGGCATGACAGTTTACACTAATGCACTACGAAAACGAAATCTATTATTTAAACTTACACTGAACATACTAACTAAACTTAGGTTAAAACTTATTATAATAATAGCAGGTTCAAATTGGGACAGTCGAAATCTTATCATCCAAAAACTCTCAAAACCGCAAGCATTCAGCACGCACAGTCGTCCATCTCCACGCTAGCAGGTCGCATTCAGGTGTCGATGCCAGCAACGCGTTAAGCTGTATTAGGTAGGACACGGAGTAAAGGCATAACCACTACTAATAGAACGAAAAATTAAATGTCACACAATCTCTTTAACTGTTCATGTCATGTCTCTTATACTATCCTAGCGTACCAGGACAAAAAGCCTATATTCCATACAATCCGCTAACTACTTACTAAATCCATCCAGCCGTTTTAGCGTGAAGGAGTAACAAACATACACACACACTTTCGCATTTATAATATTATATTAGGATTGATCACCTTACCTACTGTATCTATCTATCTATCTATCTATTAAAACCTTTAAAAAAACAAAAAAAAAACGTGTGCTCACTGACAATTGCATATGATAGCATTCCGATTCCTCTTACGTTACTTCTGCTGGCACAACATAAATTCCGCTGCGTCAACTTATATTAGCGCTATTCTTATTTATTTGCTTGCAAATGCATGTTTTTTATGCAGTCTATGACTAGATATTGTCCACAACTCCGTCTGTATCCGGCGGGAATTCTCCACTTCTCCGGAATATTAAGTAGGAAATGTTGACAACAAAAGAAATTTATGAAGTTGGTGAGCACAAGACGAAGACGAGCAGTAAAAAGACAGACATATGGACGAGTTTTTCAGCATTTATGAAAAACACAGAGGATACAAATAAATTTTAAAAAGTTGGGCATTCAACAGCAGCTACAATAAACTTTGGAGCACATGTATTTTAATATCATGATGAATTTCCTACAAGGGATAATGAAATTATTCATCCCATGGGCACATAACGTAGCCTGCATAAACAAGTAGCCGAAAATATACGTATGAATGTCTAATAACCTAGCTTACACCACGTTATTTGGATTAAACATCAAAGAACCTACTTAATAATTTAGTCAAAACACTGCCGGAAAGTTAAACTGACACATTTGCACCTGAGATCATTTGGCACACATCCCGACCCAAAATACGACGCGATGCATACCAGTGCTCGTCATAATTGAATTTGAGTTCAATACCCGAAAATCGGGGTGCAATTTCGCATGTAGCAACACTTATTCATACCTGCAACGATGCGCCGGGCTCTGATTGGCTAATTTTAGATCGACTGGTTATGTCATACACGGCAGACAATGCTCGACTCTTGGATATACGAAGTATATTTAAGTGTATGAGCTTTACGCCGTTTCCTGGTGTTATGTTAGTTAATAGCCAAGGGCTATATTTGAGGCAAATTGAGACAGTAACAGAGCGGCAGGTGACGCAGTTATGACTAGTTATTTCCGTTGATATTTTGTGTTTTCGAGTTTTGGCGTTTCTATAACGTA